>NC_081413.1:159025348-159147848 GCF_030272615.1 Cryptomeria japonica
TAAAAACTTATTCACAAAGCATCTAGCTTGATAAATTTTATCAAGCTTCTTTCAAAGATTCATTATTATAGTCTCTATATGGGCAATCAACAATATTGAATCAACCAAACTAAATCTTACAATAAGACACTTTTATTTTGTATCCATCATGTCCCAAACTTCTTGCGATGTAGTTGTAGGTTTAGATCTAGATACTACAAACCATAGATCCCAATCTTCAAGAGCATCCTTCATCTTTAGATTCCACAACTCAAATTTTATGCCCAAGAACTTCTTTGTCTCTATCCATGGTGTGCTTGACATCTCTTCATGCAATAAAATCAAAACCCTCTCTATGAAAGCTCCAACTCAAATGAAGATTAATATAAAAACCCCTCTACCCAAAACTTAAATTTGAGCTAATCAAACTCTGTTACCAAGTGAAAAGAAGTACAATATACATAAACACTTCCTGCGCTAATTTTTCTAAGAAGAGTATTGCATGAATTTAAATTTTTTAAAGATTACAATAGAAACACATTTAAATGAAAAATAAACAATAAATATCATAACATCAGTATACATGATGAAAACTCTTATAGGAGAAAAACTCACATTTTAAAGTGGCTCAATGTATTATTTAGTTAACCACAAGTATAGTACACTTGTAGAGAAATCCTTTACAAGCATATCATCAATTTGAGATTTGAATAAATTCTTACATCTCAAAAGTATCTACAAAAATCTACTCATAACATCCATCTCAGACACCTAATATATCAAAGATATAAAACCTAAAACTATCAAATGGTAATTAGAAACCCATGAGCTAAAACCATCTAAAAAAATACAACTCAAGTAAATGAAAAATTGTACATTTTGTACTTCTCCCTCTTATTTCACAAATATCATCTTAAAAATACAATTCAAGTAAATGTAAAGATAAAAATTGTACATTTAGTACTTCTCCCTCTAATTTTACACTTACCTCTCCCTTAAATTCATAACCTATGTTAGCACAAGACCACTTTCACATCTAAATACCTTATTTTTCTCACCCTCAACCTTTCCTATATATCTCAATTTTAAGTTTGATTACTTGTTAATGTGTTTTTTATTCACTCAAATATACCTTAAATGAAACTCAACCAATTTTTTTTTCTGACATAGAATTAAATATCATCTCAAAAATGTAATTCAATTTTTACTCTTGTTTCACACTCACTTTAGCACCCTTCTTTGTTAAGTATGGTTTTGATTTTATTTTGTCACTTAGAGATCAAGTTTCGCTTGAGCCCATAACACAATAGCAATTGTATGATAGAATTATGGTATCATTCGATTAAGAACAAAGTAACTAGTATACCAATGAAACATTATATATATAAAGGAGGTGATTAGTGAGAAATTAAACAAACGATCCTTCTAAGATGTTTCATTGTTCTCTATCTATAAGGATTCCTCAAGTCATGATTTTGCTTTTAGATTATTGAGCACTTGACTTTTAGAATGACAACCTAAAGAATGAGGGCTATGATAAGATGATCTATATGATATGTAATTTAAGATCTATGAGATAACAACAATGCTTTCTATAATTGATCTATGATAATGAGATTACTATGCTATTATTAATGAAATTATTATGCTATTGATAATGAAATTACTATGCTATTGATAATGAAATTATGATCTAAAATGCTTCTAAAAGACTTGTGTGTCGGAGACTTGATTAATTGAAAAAGACTTGTGAGAGGGACCAATGTAGCACCTTGATAATGAAAGAAAGAGTCATATTTATAGAGGAAATAGGTAAATGAAGGGTTGAGATTCAATTGATGGAGGAAGGGTTAAGATTGCTTGAGGAAGTGGTGATCCTCAATTCATGCACTCCTCCTCAACCCAATCACATGTTGACAAGTGCAAACATGAGAAGGCTTGAGAGGAGAGGGACAAAGCCTTAAATGCCTGAAGACACGTGATGGTTACCATGGATGGTTAGGTTAAGGTTAGATTAATGGATAAATATTTTATCCAAGGGATAAAGGAATGTGCAAGGATTAAATGGTTACTTTAGTCAAGCAATAAATGCTTGAAGAGACTTGAGGGTTACCTTGGATGGTTAAGTTAAGGGATAAGTCTCTAGCCACGGGTCAAAGGTGGGTTAGTTGGATCAAAGCCTTTAAGGCTTCAGGAGACTTTGAGGGTTAACTCGTGCAAGGGAGAAGATGGCTTTTAATGCTTTGAAAGAGCCTTAAATGTTTTTGAGAAGTGACTCTTCTCTAATCCTTTAGTTTAAGAATGTGCAAACACTTAGAAAGTGATTAGGATAATGATTGGGATTTAGACATGATTAGAAGAAGGATTAGTATGCAACTTTCTTTTTCTAGAAAGTGCAAGTGGATGATGGATTTTTAAATAAATATTTTTTTATTTAATTGTGAAAGATGGGATTTTAGGGATTTATATAAATATGAGAGGGGGATTTAATTAAACAAATATGATTTATTTATTTAATTAATAGTCTGAATTTGGCTAAGCGAATTAAATTAAATAAATTGAATAATTTATTTAATTAATAGAAGAAGAGGGTTGGGATGAATTAATTAAATATTAATTTAATTAATAGTTGCAAAAGGAGAAAGGATTAATTAAATGTGAATTTAATTAATAGTTGGAGAATGATAATTAAACAAATATAAAATTCATTTAATTGGGTGGCCCGAAATAGGTGTCTACATCTTGCCCCTCTTTGAAGTGATGTGTGGCGATGATGCTAATTAAATTTTTTATTTGCCCCAGATGATGATTGTCAGATAATGATGCGATGATTCCCCCTCGAGAGATGGGATGAAACATAAAAAATGTGGGCGATCTCTTGAAATTTTTAAGAAAATTAGACATGGTAGAATGGAGGATATAAGTATAAATGAGGGGGAATGACGAGTGGTAGAAAATAATGGGAATCTAGTAAGTACCCTTAGGTCATGTAGGAGATACGATGCAAATGTAGTATTATGGTGCATTTAATTAATGTTGTACAATTGATCAGTATTGTTTGGATATTCTGGTGCAATTAGTTGAATTGCCCCAATTTTAGTCAAAGTGTGATAGTTGATGTCAGTTTTCGCTCGGACAAGATAAAGTCTGAGTAAGTGAATAAAATTGACCTATTGACACTTATACGATTGATGTAATTTCCTAATGAAGTCAGTGTTTGGATATTCTGGTGCAATTAGTTGAATTGCCCCAATTTTAGTCAAAGTGTGACAGTTGATGTCAGTTTTCGCTCGGACAAGATAAAGTCTGAGTAAGTGAATAAAATTGACCTATTGACACTTATACGATTGATGTAATTTCCTAATGAAGTCAAGGTATTTGACTCAAATTACTTGTTGAGACTTAGACAATTGGTGTAATTGTCTGTTTGAATTGTGTTCAATTGATTAACCAATTGACAATTGGATTTAAAAGGGAGACACAATAACTTTCTTTGTTGTGGATAGGATGACCTAGATGACACTGGCTACACAACCCTGCCTATAGAGATGGACTACGATGTACTTGGATTGATTGATTTGATGGGACATGATGTAGGGGATGATGTGATGATGACCTGGATAGGGAGGGTAAGAGGGGTAGCCAATGTTAGATAGAAAGTATAGAGGACCTAGGACCCATTCTTGTGGAAGAGGATCAAAATAGAGTATACATTTTCATAACTATGATGTATGAATGATATGTAGTTATATGGATTTATGGATGGATGGAATGCAATAGAATGCAATGGTAGGATATGTTTAGATGAAACGAAATGGATGGGTATTGTGCTTTATATGCATATGTGATGTTTATGTATATGATGGATGCAATGATGAAATTTATGTATGATGATGCAAATGATGCTATATGATTATCTTTATGTGATGATGCATGTTATTTATGATAATGTGATGCATTTTATGGAAAATGATGATGCACTACTATTTACTTAGTGAATGCAATAATGATATGAAAAATGCACTTAAATGACATGGAGGAATGTAAATGTCATTAAATGAGATAACATGGATGAATGTACTTGTTTGAAATGTAATTAAATGGAATGATAAAGAATGCAACTAAATGCAATGATGTGAATGATGATTTTAACCATGCAAGCCTAATTATGCAATGTTGTCATTTTGTCAGTCAATTTGTTGTGCCCTTTTTATCATCATTGAGCTTTTAAAATGTTGGAAGATAGTACAAACATCAAGGTATAATTAAACCATGATGACCTGAGTACCTCTTACATGGATTTTCATATTGCAAGATGACACAAGCATCAAGGTATAATTGAACCATGATAACATGAGTGTTGTTTGCATAAAATAGACAAGAGTTGACCCTTTTCTTATGCAAATCTGAAATGTCCTCAATGATATGTTACCAATCATGTATTGAGACAAATTTGCATAGTACTAATAATCAACTCATAGACAATAGACAAAGAAAAATATCATTCTCCCTCCTCACGTCACTAGTTTAATACATCCTTGAGTTGCTTTGGAGATATGATAACAAAAATCAAGATACAAAAACTGAACCTTCCTGCCAAAGTGATCAAATCATGATTCAGAATAGATCATCCATTGAGTTTTTATTTTATCGATCCTGATGTTGAGTTTGATAGTTGGTTTCCTAATTTTTGATCGATGTTCAATGTTGAATTTTATGATCTTCGTGTTACAATTGTTGTCTTAATGTCATTTGTCTATTTTTCTAAGCTAAAAGTGACTTTCCCCCACTAAGTTCAAGATTTTGCCCCCAGTCTTGAAACAAACTTTTTATTGTGGATATATGCGATGATCACCAAGTCATGGTGTGATGTTACTGCAATACCCAAGGCGTATATGAGGCTTTTTAATATAGATATGGATAATGATAGCGAAAAGAAGATGCATGACATATGTACCAATAGATGAAAGAGTCAACCTATCACAAATAGTGCATGTTGCCAGGTTTTCACTACTTGCTTTTATTGCACTTTTTTTATTATTTGCATTTTTTTGATGATTTTTTTTTTAATTTTTTTGCTTTTCGATTTTTTCGCTTTTACCATGCATTGGATGTATGAGGTGTAGAACCTTTTGAGATTAATGTTGTTGATAGGCTCGTCAAATAGGTCCCCTTCTGGTGTAGATAGTCAATATGCCCCAAATCCATATGTTGATATGATGATGAACGAACCTAACCAGTTTGGTTCAAACTTTCCCTTCTTTTCTTGATCATGTTGATTGCAGGGATTCTCTTTCAGTAACAAGTAACCAACCTGGAACATTCTTGATCTTACTTTGTGGTTGTAGCTTCTAGACATCCGTTGTTGATATTCTTTTAGGTGATCAAAAGCATACTAACGATGTTCATCTATAAATTCCAATTCTTGCAGTCTAGATACCCGATATTTCTCATCTGGGATGAGTCCTTTCAATGATACTATGAGTGAAGGTATCACGACCTCAATGGGTAAAATGGCTTTTGATCCATACACAAGTGCGTATGATGTGGCTCCAATAGGGGTGCGGATGCTAGTTTGGTATGCCCACAAGGAAGGGTTTAGTTGGACATGCAAATCACGACCAACATCATTCATAGTTTTCTTTAGGATTTTCAAAATGTTTTTGTTTGAATCTTTTGCATGGCCATTCCCTTGAGGATAATAAGGTGTGGAAAAGAGATGTTGGATATGGAATCTTTCACAAAGTTCTTGCACATCTTGGTTTTTGAGGGTTCTACCATTGTCAGTGACAATGGAACTAGGGATGCCATACTGGTAAATAATGTAGTTCAAAATGGAGGATGTTTGCTTGCTAGTAACCGTGGTTAATGGAACAACTTCGATCCATTTTGTGAAATACTTATTGGTTGTGATTATGAACTTGTGTCCATTTGAGGGGGAAGGATGGATCTTACCCACAAGGTCGAGTCCCCATTGAGAGAACCTTTTTTTTTGTTTAATAATTTCTTTTATTAAATTTATTTAAAAATTAATAAATAATTTGTTTGTTAATTTATTTTTTTAATTAAATAATTGTATATTTACTATTTTTCAGCATTTTAGAAAAATGTTTGAAAATTTTTAGAAAAACATTAGCAAAATTAAAACTTAGAAAAATTTAATGTTTTGATTTAACATCAATTTGTTTTTAAAATTAAATAACATTATATGTATTTTTTTCAACTTTAAAAAAAAATCTTATGAAAAACTTCGAAAACTAAGGTAGTAAATTAAAACTTAGAAAAACGTTAAGAAAACATTAGCAAAATTAAAAATTAGAAAAATGTTACAAAACTAAATATAATAAATTAAAATGTTAAAAAAATTAAATAATAAATTTAAATTTTAAAAAACATTATTAAACTTAGATAACAAATTTAAACAAATTAGACAAAATAAAACCTCTATGGCCCCTTTTCACATCCTATTACACACACAACATGACCCCTTAGGACCCCTTAAGACCACATATGCCCCTGACAACACTATATGTCCCCTTAGGATCATAGAGGATCACATAGTGGACCCTAAGGGGTCATAGGCGGTCCCAAGGGGTCACACATGTGTGACCCCTTAGGACTGCATATGACCCCTTATAAAATCCTAGTGTGTACGACATACTGCTTAGTCCATCACATAGTGTCCTAAGGGGTCATATGTGGTCTTAAGGGGTCACGCATGTGTTAACAAATGTGTGACCCCTTAGGACCACATATGACCCTTTATAACATCCTAGTGTATACGACATACCCCTTAGGATCACATAGTGTCTTAAGGGGTCATATGTGATCCTAAGGGGTCACACATGTGTTCTAATACATGTGTGACCCCTTAAGACTACATATGACCCCTTATAAAATCCTAGTGTGAATGACATACCCCTTAGTCCATCACATAGTGTCCTTAGGGGTCATATGTGATCCTAAGGGGTCACACATGTGTGACCCATTAGGATCACATATGACCCCTTATAACATCCTATTGTATACAACATATACCCTGTAGTATCACATAGTGTCTTAGAAGGGGTCATATGTGGTCATAAGGGGTCATGCATGTGCATTTTAACACTGTACATGTGTGACCCCTTAGGACCACATATGACCCCTTATAACATCCTAGTGTCTACGACATATGGTCCCTTAAGATCACATGTACAGTGTCCTAAGGGGTTGAATATGTGGTCCTAAGGGGTCACGCATGTGTTCTAACACATGCATGACCCCTTAGGACCACATATGAGCCCTTATAACATCCTAGTGTGTACGACATGCAGTCCCTTAAGATCACATATATTAAAGTGTCCTAAGGGGTCAAGAATATGTGGTCCTAAGGGGTCATGCATGTATTCTAACACATGTGTGACCCCTTAGGACCACATATGACCCCTTATAACATCCTAGTGTACATACAACATTCCCCTTAGGATCACATAGTGTCCTAAGGGGTCATATGTGGTCCTAAGAGATCACACATGTGTTCTAACACACACATGACCCCTTAGAACTGCATATGACCCCTCATAAAATCCTAGTTTGTACAACATGTCGGTCCCTTAAGATCACATACATTAGTGTCCTAAGGGGTCAAGAATATGTGGTCCTAAGGGGTCATGCATGTGTTAGAACACATGCATGACCCCTTAGAACCGCATATGACCCCTTATAAAATCTCTCTTCCCTTAATTTGCTTAGCTGGCATGTGTTTTAATTTTTAAAAGTTATGTTTTAATTTAGTACATGATGTAAATATTTTTAATGATCTCTCTCTCTCTCTCTCTCTCTCTCTCTCTCTCTCTCTCTCTGAAATTAATGTTATCTCTCTTTGTCATGAAAATGATCTCCCTCTCTCTCTCTCTCATTAATGTTTTAATAATTTAAAATGTATGTATGCGATCTATATAGATAATTTTATATATGTTTTAATTTAGTAACTGTTTATATATATCTTTAATGATCTCTCTCTCTCTGTGAAATTAATGTTAGATCTCTCTCTAGATTTCATGATTAAAATGATCACCCTCTATCTCTCATTATTGTTTTAATAATTTAAAATGTATGTATGCAATCTGTATAGATAAATTTATATATGTTTTAATTTAGTACATGATGTATATATCTTTAATGATCTCTCTCTCTCTCTCTCTGAAATTAATGTTATCTCTCTTTGTCATGAAAATGATCTCCCTCTCTCTCTCTCTCATTAATGTTTTAATAATATAAAATGTATGTATGTGATCTATATAGATAAATTTAAATATGTATTAATTTAGTACATGATGTATATATATCTTTAATGATCTCTCTCTCTCTCTCTGAAATTAATGTTAACTCTCTCTCTCTCTATCATGAAAATGATCTCCCTCTCTCTCTCATTAATGTTTTAATAATTTAAAATGTATGTATGCGATCTCTATATAGATAAAGATATATATTTTTAATGATCTCCCTCTCGCTCGAGCTTTAAAATTATTTATTTAAAAATTTGAATTATGCGAGAACTTCATGTATATATATCTATGAATTATGCGAGAACTTCACATGTGTACATTTTATTTTTTAATGAGATCAAGATTAACAATCTCTCTCTCTCTCTATCTAGAATTTAACTGATTTTAATTTTTAATGTTTTAAATTGAATCTACTTCATGTGTTTTTACATATTTATTGTAACTTTATGACCTACCTAGATAGATGGTGTCCCAAGATCCAGTCCATGATCATGTACCTGATCAGGAGCCACATGATGATATAGATCATCCACATTAGGATCCCTCGTTGCTTGATATTGCTATTATTTTTCACTACAGTGACTGTGAGTTACAAAGGTTGAGGGTCATATTAGATGACCCACATACTGATGGTGTGTACAAGAGTACATGTGAATCCATTTTTGATAGTTTGCACACATTGAGGGACCGCCTAGTTAGTCACACCTCATTTTCACCAGAGGTTATAGCTGATATTTTATAGATAGTTGAGGAGTGAGGTGAGGGGTCGTGATTCTTTTGTTGATGTGGTGAGGGTGGTCTCGAAGGAGACCATCAAGGAGAGATTTTTTCCACAGTATCAAGAGAAGAGTAAGGTGAGAGGATATCAAGTCACAAGATGTATTTATCCATGGGTTGCATCGTTGATTTACCCACACTTCTTAGCTTTCCATGGTCATTATCCTAATAATGACCAGATACCATTATACTTTGCACAATAGGTATTTGTTCAGGTTCATTGTCAGATGAAACCAAACTACCTTGATATTCCAACATATTATGGACATGATTTCTGACAAAGATGCATATCGTAGGCGTGATAGAGCTTCGCCTAGACACAGGGACCTTGTTGGCGAGAGATTTCCAACAGTAGTCCCAACCCTCACCCCCATAACGGATCATGTTGTGATTGCTTCTCAAAGACAAGCAATTGATAGGATTGGACAGATTGCATCAACAACAGCCACCATATCATTTGACAAGTTGGGCAGATATATGATGAGCCGACCACATTCGAGATCATCCACAGATCATGCATCTTCTAGTCATGGGGTGGTTTCAGATTCAAATGATCAATATATTACTACTAGCATCCCCTCCCCAAATGAGGTAGTGGCTATATTAGGAGGTGGTAGACATGTACATATGTCACAATATTTAGCCAAGGACTTGCTACATTCTTACCATTTTATTTCATCTTGACTTGGGATATCATTGGTTGTTGTTAGAGAGGAGATTCTCAGATACAGGTAGACTATCACTGCATCAACGCATACTCTGAGGGAGTCACAACATTCTCATCACTTTATGCATGCTCTAAGCATTGACCCACCTACAGATCACTCTATTTCTGCAAAGGAGGAGATACGAGCTGATCAAGTCCATATCGCAAATGAGGGCTTGGATTCATTTGAGGAGTAGTTGTGAGGTTTGAGCCATACTGGGTTTATGGATATGCTACTATAGTCGGACACTTCATCTATGATGCCTAGCCATCTAGTTAGCCCCTTACACTCCTCATTCATACGTACAGCCAAAGAGAGATATGCAGGCATGAGTGATGTGGTTGATATGATCATAGAGCATGATCAAACTATACAGCCTACTCCTGATACACAGGTATGCATATGTGCGTTTAAATTTTTAAAAGATGTATATGTTGTAATGTACGATAAATCTATATAAATCATTTAATAAATAATAAAAATTAACTTGTATCATTTAAATTGATCCTAGACTAATTCTAAAATACATGTATACATATGTATAACAGTTAGCTCATGGCACTCCTAGCTTGAGCTCTGAGCATTTGCGTAGGAGAGATTCTTTCGATCCTACGTAGGTTGTTAGTGGATAGGTTAGTTATGGTTTTTTGTATATATGTACATGTACATGTGTTACAATTTATATTTAAATTTAAATTTAAAGAGTCAGATTTTATTATATTTAAAAATATGCACATATGCATGTGTGTAGAGATCTATATTTAATATTTAAATAAATTCTAGTTTTGCGGGGGTCTATTGGACATCCAAACTCTCACCAGGACTCTCCCTCAGATGGTAACTCTGTTCGTGGCCGACATGATGCATGTTGATTTGCTGGACTTTATAGCTCATTTCTTTATCTTTTTATATATGTACATTTTAGACTTTCATATATCCATGCATGTATGAAGTTTCTAGATTATAATTTATACAATTTGTGTTTGATCAGATTATGTATTTCATGCATGTATGTTATATTATACTTTATACAGTTTGTGTTCGATCCTAGATTATATATATCATGTGCATGTATGGTTAGATTATACTTTATATGTATAGTTTGTACATTTGATCTTGGATTATATATCACATCATTTGTACTCAGATTATATGTGAGCATGCACATGTTAGATTACTTACACACTTTTTTTTTTTTTTTTTTTTGTGGTGTGTGTGTGTGTACAGTTCAAGTGTTTGATCATATTTGCATGTTTGATATATACTTTAAAAATTTATTTAAGTTAAATGATGTGTTTGATTATATGTAACTTATTAGATCACATGTGTATATGTATGTGCATATTTGATTATTCTTTTAAATTATATTATATAAGATCATCTAGATTGAATTGGTGTAAATATTCAATTTAAAAAATGTTTTTCAGAACTCTTAAACTTTCAAATTTATATATATGTGATTGAATTTGTGTACATGTAGATAGATTAAAAAAAGATTGATATGTTTATTTAAATTTTAAATTTTACTGCATGTAACATGTATATGTAGATATGCATTGAATTTAAATGAATTTGTGAACAATATATCCACTCCATTGTGCAAGTCATGAACAATATAAAAATCACACTTGTTCATATCAAATGAACAAACTCAAGTTAATGAACATATTCAATAATTTAAATTCTAGAAGTTTCATCTGGAACAAGTTAAGTAGAAGTGAACAATCTAAAGTATTAAAAATTAAAAATTGATACATGTAGGTTCAAACACATGTACTTCTAGGTGTACTAAATAGTTCACACCACATCAAGTGGTTCAAACCTCTCTTCAATTATTACACACATGTCCTAATTTAATATCAAATTTACACATACATCCTAATTTAATATGCATTCTTAATTAAATTTACACATGCATTTTTAATTAAATAAATGCATGTCCTAATTTACTTTACATGCATGCTAAATTATTTTAACAACTTACAAATTACATATGCATACATGCATTTAGAATTAGATAGACTATACATCCTAATTGTACATGTGACCCCCTTAAGACCTATTCAAATTTACATGCATATGTATCCTAATTTAATATCAAATTTCATACAAATGCATTTTTAAAATTAAATGAATACATGTACATCCTAATTTACTTAAAACATACATACATGCTAAAATATTTTAACAACTTACAAATTATGCATGTGCATTCAGAATTAGATATATATACATCCTAATCAAGTGCATACATTGGGCCTTAACACATTTTCAACTCATCCACATGTCCCAATTTACTTTACATATGTGCACATAAGTATTATTTAGCATGTACATTAGTCATACATCGTAATTTAATATAATTGAAGATTTCATATTTAACTAAACAATATATGGTCCACACAAGCTATATATATATATATTCAAAAAATTTAATGTATTTAATAATTTATCCAAGTTTTTCCAAGGGGTTGAGCTTAACTGGTTAAAACACTGGGTTCTCATTGTGGAGACCCAAGTTCAATTCCCAATAGGGACATCTAAAGTGGAATTCTAAGTTGTGACTCTTGGCCTTCCATAGGATGGGGAAGGTCTTGGGGTCAATCTAATAAAATATAATAATAATTCAAAGATATGTAATGGGGATGGGGGCCCCTACTGTGGCCCCACTAGTTCATAGCTCCAATCAAAAGCTATTCAGGCTTCGGCCAATTACCTATCAAAAAAATATATATATCTGTAGACACCTAAAAATGGTCAACGCTTGCGAGGTCATACTTCAACATTTGCGCATTGCCTCATTTTAGGTTTTTGCGTTGCATTAACATTTCTCCTATGATTCGCACTTGATCTTTATCATTTGCGAGCATCGAGTCATTCTTCTACATTCTTCATTCATCTCGTTCTTGAATTTGGTCTTGTCGACAACATTATCCAATCATGATTTTGATCGAACTTATCTTGTCGCAACAATATGCGTGCTGATTTGTCATCATTTTGGACATCGTCAATCCTAATTAGGGTTTTGTCCTTCTGTCAATCTTGCGATCAATTTTTCATCAATCGTTGCTCTCTTATCAATCTTATCATCAATCTTATCATTTTGGACATCGTCAATCCTAATTAGGGTTTTGTCCTCTTTTCAATCTTATCATCTGGCGATCGGTTTATCAATCTTGTCTTTTACGATCGATTTATCATCGATCGTTGTCATGTTTGATTTTGTCATTTTGCGATTGATTTGTCATCGATCGTGGTCATTTTCAATCTTGTCGTTTTGCAATCTATTTGTCATCGATTCTTGTCCTTTTGTCAATCTTGTCATTTTGTGACCAATTTGTCATCGATCGTTGTCTGTCTCAATTATGTCAATTTGGATCAATTTGTCATTGTTCCTCATCAATTGGCGCATTTTCTCAATCAAATCATTTATCACATTGGTCATTTATCAATCTAAAATCAAATCAAATCGAGTCAATTATCTTTCAAGACCTAATTCGCCTTCTAGGGTTTCATGATTTAGTCATTTAACCTTGCTTATCATTTTCTTCCTTTAGGATTAATAAATTAATTATTTATCCTAAGTCTTCTCATTACAATTAAATATTCATTTAATTGGCTAATTATTCTTCCTCTTGTAAATTAATTAATAAATGACAAATTATTAATTAATTTACCTAATTTCTTCTAGTTCCTAATTTCCTATTTTTCCATCAATTTCTAATTCCTAATTTTCATAAATTGGATGATCTTCATCAATCAAGGCTAATTGGTAATTGGTAATCAGGCTATTGAATCTATGCTTCTAGTACTCTTGATCAACAATCAATATCCATCTTGCTTTCAATTGTGTGTGTGCACTTGTAGGTGAGATCCACAATCCAACCATTTGAAGAGGAAAGAAGAACAATGGAGCCGCATGAAGGAGGGTTCAATTCATGTCTATGGTTTGCATAATCTTTCATTTTTGAATGCTTTTATCTCATGTCTCTATTGAGTGTTGTTTAGGATTTGATCATTGCAATGAATGCATTTGTGATTGAGCTAATAATGACTAATATTGATATGCTTGTGATGATTTCCTATTTCCTAACCCACATTAATTGGTGAACCCGACATGAAAACTAACCTTCTAATCCCTTTACTGTGTTTTTGAGTGCTTTGAAGTTGATTTGCAGGTCAAAAACCCAAAAACAGGGCCGTGCAGGGTATTCTAGAGACTTTTGCGCCTGTGTGAGACAACTTGCGCCTGTGTCAAGCAACCTGCGCCTATGTCAAGCAACTTGCGCCTGTGTACTCTTGCGCCTGTGTGAGTACTCTTGCGCCTATGTCATGACTTATGTGCTTGTGTAAGAAAGACATTCTGCGCTTGTGTCATGACTTCTGCGCTTGTGTCATGACTTCTACGCCTGTGTAAAGTCTAGAACATAGGTAAAAATGTAGTGTTTTGCTTAAAATTTGTTTGGTTTTTGCATTCTATTTTCTATTTCTTGGCTTTTGGTACTAATCATTTGTGCAAAATCTTGTCATACGCATGGCAAAGACAATAAATCGAACTACTAACATGTGTTATGCAGAATCGATAGTCAAAGACAACAAATCAAACTTCTAACTTGGGTTTTTTGCAGGTTGCCTTGGAGAAACAATCAAACTTTGAGTTGTATTTAATTTTTAGGCATCTAGTAATTTCTAAATAGGGTGGAATGAACATTTGTTTGCTTTGATTGTTGAGTATGACATTGGAGTAGGAGAGTATGCTCTCATCCTTCTTAGGGTGATCAGAAATCCAGATCTTCGATACCATGCTCATGTCTTTGATTGAGTGTCTCCTTTAGAGGGCCTGCCTTCCCGACCACTTTGCTTTTGCAAGCAAGTGATAATCGTGAGAAGGGAACGACCCAAAGTGAGTACGGCTAGAATACCTTGGCATTCTAACTCACTATAAAAAAATACCTGATGGGCGAAAGCTTTGAAGGAAGTGTTACATGGGAATTGCAATTACTTGGGAAGTGATGACCCTTGAAACTCTTTCTCATATCAACATCTAAGTAGGGCCTCTTGGTCTAAATCATGCTTGCGCGACTACATTTGTTTGGTATCTTGATGGGCTTAATGTCTCAATCACGCGTGCGTGACATCAAGGAGTAATGCTTAACAGAAATCCTTACTAAACACCTTGTTTTTAGAGGCCAAAAACCCTTCTAGTTGCTTGAGAAGGACAAGTTCAGATACTTGGAAGAGATACTAAGTTCGCCATGGGGAGATTTCCATGGGGACTGATGCTTGGCTGCCCTGAGAAGTGAGTGCCGTGGAGGGGAGCCCGTGGGGTCAAGCATCTATGTATTCTCCTTGAATCTCATAATGAGTCTACCTCTCATGTACCTAATGTCTTTGCCTACCATAAGAAATGTGGAAATGAGCATGATTGTCTTGAGTCTAAGTTGTAATATCTTGTATTCTTTGCTTGTCAAAAGTTGAATTTTATCCAAACAAATTGATCTAACATAAGATTTAAACACAAGAGACATCCAACAAAAATTCAACAAGATTCAAAGATCATCTTCCTTCAAGCATGGTTATCCAACATTGTTCAAAAACTTGACTCAACATTTATGTCACTTACATTTAGGTTCATCCTAGGTTGCATTTTGCAAAAGTCATTGTCAAGTACCAAGGTTAGATTTCACCTAAGTCATACTTCTTAGCATATCAATAGGGGTCATCCATTTTGCATGTGTCCTCTTGCATTAAAGTCATACCATTGTCATACATTCATATTTGCATACCCTAAGTCTCTTCATTAAGCTTGAGTCATTATCATATCATATTAAGGTCATTTGCATAGTAATTGTCCCTTTGCATATAGTGTCAAAACTAGGTTTTGTCATACTTGAGTAATCCAAATCTTTGATAAACCCTAAGTCATTGTTAGGAGGTCTAGGCCTTATCAAACCCTTTTGTCTTTTGTCATTATTGTCATTTGGTCAAACCTAGCTTAGTATCCAAGCATATAGGGGAGACATTGTCATCTTGTCCTTTGTCAATTAAGTCCTTTTGTCCTTTGAGGTCTAGACATCATTTCAATTTCCTAAAGGTCTCTTTTAGATTTGCATTCATAAGTTTGTCAAAATCTTCAAAAACAACCAAAAACATAGATTGCATTTTCATCTATTTAGTTTGCATTTAGTTGCATATCATATATTATCCTTGAAAAATTCCAAAAAAAAAAGATTGCATAAGTGACATGCCTGTTGAGACAAGATCAAGATCTAAGAAGATGAGTGAACCAATGTATCAACTAATGGACAACATAGCAAATTTGCAGTTTCAAACTAGTCAAACAATGCAAGTTGAAGATTCATCAAACACATCTCTACCACCATATGGAAAGGTTCAACTTGGACCACCACCATTATATGAACCAGTGTTTGTACCTATGAAACCAGGACAAGGGAGTGTCCCACCAACTCCAAGAGGAAATGCACCTTTCAATTGGAATCAGCCCAGCTTGCAATAGGAAATACAAACATTGTATGAAGAACCAACTCTCTCGCAAGGATTTGGTTTGGGTCAAGGCATTCACCAAGAAACAAATTCAAATATCCAACCAGACTCTTCATCCAATTCCGATGATTCGGATGATATTGACATGTTCCTTTAGAATCCAAAGATAACAAAAAAGATGGATAAGTTCTTGAGTAAAGTCTTTAAGATGTTTCCACAAAAATATCTTAACATGATGAGTAATGTGACCTCTTCAAACGAACAAGTCAATTTGCAAAAACAACAAAGTGGTGAGTTGTTAAGTTTCTCTCCGCATCCAACTGAAGAAAATGTGCAATCTGAAACTCAGCCTACCTTAATGAGTAAACGTGCTTCAAAGGCATTGACAGTGACTATTCCTCAAAAGTCACCATTTGAGACAATAAATAATCCACTATTTAATGTAACACCTGCAACACAAGATCAAACAAGGACCACGCAAATATTGACAAATGTCCCTCAATAAGAAGTGGTTCCTTACATGCATAAAGTTGGATCAACATCTAAGATGCAGGAAAGCTTCACAACTGGAATGCCTAATGTCACTAATGTCCAAGGTAATTCCATGATGCAACAAAGTTCTTATGTCCCGTTGAGTTCAATATCTATGCCAAACACTATTGCGATAGATCCTTCGATAATGGCGACACAAAGAGCTACGGATAGTGCTTTGTACCAACAACAATTGTTGCAACGATTGAATAATATACAAAAGGTGCAATCGAATGTACAAACAAGCAATGTACAACAACAACAAGTTCGCATACGACAACAAATTGCAGCGCCTTCGGCACCATTACAAGTTAACGCAAACTTGCAACCATCACAATGGATTGGACAAGCAACACAGCAAGTTAATGCAAGTGCCATACCCCATCCTAAGGAGAAGCAACGAAAACCATCTAAACAAAGTTTTTTACAATTGATGGGATATACACCACGACAACAATTGGCACAAAGTCAACAAATTCCTATTTGTCAGCCTCAACACCAACATGTGCCTCAATATGTGCCAAGGCAAGCAAGCTATCCTACTTCACAACCGCAATTGGTACCTATGCAATATCAACAACCTACTCAATTGCAATATCAACCTAGGCTCCAAGAAGCACAACAACAAGGTCAATATCAAGGCATAGCACAACTGCAACAACAAGAGATGTACCAAGAACTTTATATGCTGGAAACGCCAAAAATGACCATTGCAGAGTATCAACAACCAATCAGAAATGCAATATATCAACAAAGAATACCAACTGGGATTAATGATGGACCTCTAAAATCTGATACAATTGCACAACAACTTGAGAAGTTGCAACGAAAAGTTGATGCATTAGAAAATAAAGGAACAAAGACGTTGTATACAGATCAAGATTTATGTCCTAATCCATTTGACAAGAGTGTATACATGCCTCCATTCCCTAAGCATTTTGAGGCACCTAACTTTGAGAAATATAAAGGGAATGGCAATCCAAAAGATCACATTCGAGCATTTTTTGCGGCATGTACGGAAGTGAGCTATGAGGAGACATATTTAATGCGATTATTTGCAAGAAGTCTCACGGGACAAGCCATGGATTGGTATTCACATCTGCCAGGAAATATAAAGACTTGGTCAAAATTGGCTCAAAAGTTTTTATCTCATTTCGCGTTTAATATCGACAGTGACGTGACTATGTCAGATTTATGCAATACCAAGCAAAAGCAAGGTGAACCATTAGTGACTTTCTTGCAACGCTGGCGAAGCTTGTATAGTCGTTCTTCTCTCGATATACCTGAAGAATAGCAAGTGAATCTGTTTATCCAGAATTTGGTCCTAGAAATGATGTATGAGTTAAAATTGAAAAGTCCTAGTACTATAGAGAAACTCATTAAGAAAGGAATGAGCATTGAAACGGCTCTTGTAGCTAAAGGAATTATCAAGCTCAATAAAAATAATGACAACACAAATTATTCAGGGGACAGAAATAGATTTTGGTATAAGAACAAGAATGTCACTAATGATGGTGTTGTTGATGCGAGAGCGGTGAATACAAATCAACCCCCATTCACAATCAAGAAATTGAGTGTTCCTAACATGTCAACTATGAAACAAAATCAAGCACCAAGGAGCAATGTTACTCAACAGCCGCAATATCAACAGCATGCTCAACAGTCGCAATATCAACAGCATGCTCAACAGCCGCAATATCAATAACATGCTCAACAACAGCATGCTCAACAATATAATCAACAACAAGGCCAACAACAAAATCAACAATGCAAACCCTTCCGATCATGGGATGGGCCCCCTCGACAGTTTACGCCATTGGGAGAGCCTATCGAATCAGTAATGAAGCAATTAATACAAGCGAAATTTATCAAGCTACCAGATATTAAGGCAGAACCAGCGGTAAAGCCGCATTGGTGGAATGATAATGCATACTGTGAGTATCATCGGTCCAAAGGACATAAAACTGCTTCATGTTTTCAATTAAAACACATGATTCAAGATTTATTAGAGCAAGGAGTAATTGAGGTAGATCCACCCCATCCGACCTCCAACACTGATCATACCATTTTCAAAACTCCTTTGCTGGATCATGACAAGGGTAAAGCGTCTTCTTCCAACTCAGCTCAAACGGCCCATTATGCAAATATCGGTTATCACAATGTTATTAATTGTTTTCATGCATCAAATGAGTATGTTTCCACCTTGAGAATAAAAGGACAAGATCCTTCTTGCGCAGTCACCACTTGTCGATCCAAAATAATCTTGAAAGGAGCTCCTGCGGATCCTCCCAAACCAACTCCTGCAAGTCAGTATAATCTTTTGGATCATCTAGGAAAAACACCTGCACAAATATCCATTCTAGAGTTGTTGAAAATGTCTCCCATGCATCGTCCAGTCTTAGATAAAGCTTTGATTGAGTCCACTGTCCCAATAGATATTGATGTTGACCAATTTCAAGTGCGGATTGGACATTTAGCTATTTCCCAAAGTGTCGCATTTTCTGATAGTGATATCTCACCTGATAAGCTTCCCCATAATGACCCTTTGCACCTAGAAGTCTTTGTCCATAATTGCAAAATCCGGTGAGTCTTGATAGATGGCGGGGCGGGTCTTAATATCTGCACCCTGAGAGTGGTCATTGGCCTCGGATATACAGAAAATGACATTGATGCTTCCAAAAGGATAACAATTAAAGCATATGATGATGCTAAACGCCCATCCAAAGGGATAATTACATTGCCTATCAGAGTTGGTCCAGTGATGGAAAATACTTTCCTACAAGTCCTAGACCTTGATCTCCCTTATAATATGATTCTTGGTCATCCATGGATCCATGCAATGAAGGCAATTCCATCCACCTATCATCAATGTCTAAAATATCCTTACAATGGGACTGAGATAACAATTCCAGGAGATCCTAATCCATTTCAGTTCTGTGCTACCTTAAAGGATACTCCTCAGTAGCAAGTCCCAGTCAATAGAGAAGCCAAATCAGATGGTTATGTGGATCCCAATGCATTGTTAGATGCTGTCAAAGGAAAACTGAAGATACAGGACCAAGGGTGTCGAGAATATTCAATGGACCAAACATTCCTTATTGGGAATTTGCCGATGTCTCCAAAATCATATGGAAAACTGCATTTATTGCAAAAGGAACCCAAGGTCATTATTCAATATCAGCCTCCCACTACATTTGCAAGATGGGGAGAACTTGACAAAGAAACTGTAGATGATGATGTCATAGATTGGCTCTATAAAGATCCAACTGAAACCCCACCTATCAAGTTGCTAGTGGAATTGTATGGCAAAGGATTTACTATGCTGCAAAAGAAAGGATATGATGGCTGTAGTGGCTTAGGCCTGAACAACAATGGAAGGCTAGAACCTGTCATACCCACGAGGCAACCCCCAACTTTAGGGTTAGGTTTTGTACCATTACGAATTGGATCTACATCTACCAAAATGTCCACGTGTCAAAAAGGGTGTGATTCTGATGATGAAATAACACCTGAGGATACCCAACCTAAGACTGATTCTAATGAATGGGAGTGGAGTTCCTTTTCTTCTAGCTCCTATGCCCTTGATAATATCTTCATTGAACCTGATAATTTGCCCATGGAAGACAAACATGAAATAACTCCTCTTCCTAAAACATGTCCTCATGCTTGGATAGAGTCATTTTGGGATCCAAGCTCCGAATCCGATACAAGTAGTTCAAATAGTGACACCACAGATGTTCACATTTTTACCATATTAGCCCTCTCTATCCTTACAACTGATGATGACATGCCCCTCATATATCCTCAACTTATCCAATATGACCAACAAGAACCGCTCACATTGGACTGTTTTCAAAATGACGAAGCAATTGCAGAATTCCTGGGACTACGGGAAGGCATACCACAGGGCGATCATAAGGCAGGATTTGCTATTGACCTGGATTCAATAGCATATTTTGGGGAGTCAACTCCCTCTTCCAGTCATGAAAAAGAAAAAGAAAAAGAAAAAAATCAAAAGAATAGATCTTTGAGTGAAAACCATAAGGTACTCTCTGATCATACAAAAGTAAAAAATAAAGACGTACCTGTGAGTGAAAACCTTTCTGAGGCGCCCAAAGGTGGAAGAGTGGATGTACCCTTATCAATTCAGGACAAATCAACATTGCTTGTGGAGATGACCGAGGAAATCAATTTGGTTACACCTGACAACCCTAAGGTCATTCATTTTGCTGCTTCTCTATCACAACAAGAAAAGATGGATTTTGTCAATTTCTTTCTAGAGAAGAAGATCAGCTTTGCATGGTCCTATGCAGATATGCCTGGCCTCGATCCAAAGTTAGTCCTTCATCATTTGCCATTGAAAGTAGGTGCTAAGCCCGTCAAACAAAAACTTAGAAAGATGCATCCTCAGGTGGCTCTTTTGGTTAAAGTGGAGCTAAAAAAATTGCTAGATGTGGGCTTCATCAGATCCATTGATTATGCAGATTGGATTTCAAATTTAGTACCAGTTAGCAAAGTAACTGGGGGCATCAGAATCTGCACAGATTTCAGGGACCTCAATAAAGCATTCCCTAAGGATGATTTTCCATTGCCAAACATAGACATCATAGTGGACATGACGGTTGGATATGAGATGCTTTCACTAATGGATGGTTTCTCCAGCTACAACCAAATCCGCATTGCACCTAAAGATCAACACAAGACAGCATTCACCTATGCTTGGGGCACCTATTGCTGGAATGTGATGCCCTTCGGTCTCAAAAATGCTGGTGCAACATATCAAAGAGCAATGACGACAATCTTTCATGATTTCATGCATACTTTGATGGAGGATTATGTTGATGACTTGTTATGCAAATCTGTCACCAGAGATAGTCATCTAGCCATCTTGGGCCCAATCTTTGATAGAATGGAGACCTACAAACTCAGGCTCAACCCAAAAAAGTGTGTCTTTGGTGTTACAGCTGGCAAATTACTCGGATACATTGTTTCTCACCGAGGCATTGAGGTCGACCCTGCCAAGGTCAAAGCAATAATGGATATGCCTCCACCTTCAAACCTCCGGCAATTAAGAAGTCTACAAGGAAAGCTCCAGTCAATTTGTCACTTCATAGCTCAGTTGGCCGATAAATGTCATCCATTCCAACATCTACTGCACAAAGGTGTCGCTTTTAAATGGACTGAGCAATGTCAATCAGCCTTTCAAGCTCTCAAAGACTATTTGTTGTCACCGCCTATTCTATTGCCTCCTATAGAAGGAAAACCCTTTTTATTATATATCTCTGCAACTAAAATAGCATTAGGAGTTCTCTTGGCTCAACAAGATGAGAATGGCAAAGAAAGAGCTATTTATTATATCAGCCGGACACTGGTTGGTTATGAATTAAATTATTCGACTATTGAGAGGGCATGCTTAGAAGTGGTATTTGCAACACAAAAGCTCCGACATTATATGCTAAGCCACCAAACATTGTTGGTTGCAAAAATTGATCCCTTAAAATATTTGCTTAGCCGAGCAGCTTTGATAGGTCGCCTAGCAAAATGGGTCATGATTCTCAGTGAATTTGACATTGAGTATATGGAGTGAAAGGCGATAAAAGGACAAATCATAGCAGATCAACTTGCAGACACTCCTATTTCTGACGATCATCCCATGTTGACCGATTTTCCAGATGAATCAGTCTTTGCTCTCACACCATCTAATGAATGGAAGTTATACTTTGATGGATCCCATACCAAGTTCGGGTCTAGAGCTGGTATTCTGTTTGTCACCCCTCAAGGTGACACTATTCCAAAGTCCTACAGAATAACTTTCCACTGTACCAATAACATTGCAGAGTATGAAGCACTGGTCACAGGACTCTGAGTAGCAGTCCACTGGAACATCAAGCATTTGCAAGTCTATGGAGATTCTCAATTAGTCATCCGACAAGTGAATGATGACTACGAAACAAAAGATGAAAAGCTTATTCCTTATAAGCACATGGTAGATTTATTCAAGACAAAATTCATAGCTATCCAGTTCAATCAAGTGCCAAGAATGCAAAACAAGTCGGCAGATGCAATGGCTACGATTGCTTCCATGTTGAATATGCCTCATAATATGGACAAGTGTGAATTCTTGGTCGAACAATTGTTGGTTCCCTCTTTTGACATTTCGACAGCTGATGTGATGTGCATTCTTGTTGGTCCCAATTCCCCATGGTACAATGACGTATATCAGTATTTGAAATCCCAGACCTTACCACCTAATCTTTCCGCTAACCAATGCCGAGCCTTTATCTGACAGACAGCCAAATATGTCATCATCGCCGACACCCTTTACCGTCATTCCTTTGACCATACCCTCCTCAGGTGTTTGGATTCTGACGAAGCACAAACGGCTTTACACGAGGTTCACGATGGTATATGTGGGGGCCATTTCAATGGTCTTAGCTTAGCCAAAAAGTTGATTCGTGCTGGGTATTATTGGCCTACTTTGGAAAAAGATGTTCATGATTTTGTTAAAAAGTGCTACAAGTGCCAGATCCATGGAAATTATATTCATGCACCAGCTCAAGAGCTTCATTCTATTATATCTCCATGGCCCTTTTCTCAGTGGAGATTGGATCTTATTGGCAAGATTCACCCAACATCTGCAAATGGACACAAGTTCATTATTACAGCAACAGAATATTTTACCAAATGGATCGAGGCTATCCCCATGACTTATATCACTGGTGTCCAAATTTCAAAATTCTTGTTGAACTATATCATATGCAGATATGGGGTACCCCTTGCCATAGTCACAAATAATGGTTGACCTTTTCAGAATAAAGATGTCAAAGAACTCTGTGACAAGTTTCATATTCAACATCGTTTTTCCAGTCCGTATTATCCACAAGGTAATGGTCAAGCTGAAGCATCAAATAAAACCATTATCAAGATCCTGAAGAAAGTTGTCAATGACGCTGGTCGAGATTGGCACATACAGTTAAATCCAGCACTATGGGCCTATCGCACTTCTATCCGCACCCCTATTGGCGCAACACCTTATTCCTTGGTGTATGGTGCGGAAGCCATTTTACCTTTGGGAGTCGAGATTCCTTCCTTGAGGGTTTCCTTGCAACACCTGATTGATGATGAGACACACAGAGTCTCTCGGCTGCATCAGCTTGAGATGTTAGATGAGAAATGTCAGACAGCTCTGACACATTTGCAAGCATATCAAAACCATCTCCGTCGCTCTTATAATAAGAAGGTCAAAGGGCGACACTTCGAAGTGGGAGACCTGGTTTTAAAGGCAAATCCCAAGAATGCACAGTCTACTGACATCATCAAGGGCAAGTTTGAACCTAATTGGGTTGGGCCTTTCATAGTAACTGCAGCCTATGGCTCGGGGGCATATCAGCTTGCGACTCCAGAAGGTGAACCTCTGTCTGATCCTATCAATAGCATGCATCTTCGCAAATACTAGGCATAGTTTTCTGTCAGATATTTCTTCAAATATGATCCTAAAAAAATACAAAAAAATGAAAAAAGCAAAAAAATACAAAAAAATGAAAAAAATCAAAAAGCAAAAAAAAAAGAGAAAAAAAGAGGAAAAAGCAAAAAAAAAAAAGTAAAGAGCAAAAAATGATTCGCCCTCTAGTGAAAACCTGGCAAACAGGCGCTTTGGGCAAGTACCATGGTGAAAACCTGGCAATCAGGCGCCATGAGTAATGAGATTATTGCTCCGTCATCTATCATGACTTCTAGCTATGCTTTCTCCCGGCCGGTTTATCATGCCTATCTTTGTCTCGACCCAATGTTCTATTCCAAGCCTGTTATTGGTCAACATCACTGTCTTGCCTACTCCAGTTTCTTGTACATATGTTTTGGTCCTGGTCTATGTGTCTTTCAAGTGCGCATTGGGTGCCTTCCCCTTGTCATGATCAATCACTGGAGCTTTTGAATCCATAAATGTCCTAGAAAAATTCCAAAAAAATCAAATAATGTCCTGAAATAATCCAAAAAAATTGAATAATGTCCTGAAACATTCCAAAGAAATCGAATAATGTCCTGAAATAATCCAAAAAAATTGAAAAATGTCCTAAAAAAATTCATAAAAATCAAATAATGTCCTGAAAAAAGTCATAAAAATAGAAAAATGTCCTGAAAAAAAATCCCTAAAAAATCAAATAAAGTCCTGAAAAAACAAAATGAACAAAAAAATTATAAAACTCACAAAAACAAACATTTTGCAATAAAGTATTCCCTTTATGCATCGACAGATCACTAAGCATTCCTCCAACGACTTGCAATCAAACACTGTGCTTTAATAAAATCATGCGTTAATAGATGAACTCTTTCAATCAAACCAAACATTTAAACTGATCACAATTGTCATATCAATTGAATGTTAACATCAACATCATTTGTCCTTGTTCCTACTATCATGGGTCTCATACAGGGTGTGGTATACTCGAAACCAGACTGTGTCCTGTCTTAGACGGGGTACCGCATTTCCTGAAACCAGACAGCATGATCATCCTATCAGCACTTTCAACTTTTGACAATGAAGATCAAGATGTTTGTCTGATTTGCTTGAATTTGTGTGTCTTATCTTTTTATTGATTTATCTTTGGCTTCGATCATGTTCCTATGTTGCTCGATGATGTCATTGAGTGATTTAGAGTGACCGGGATGGCTCATGGTCTCTTTCTTTTTTGATTGTAATTGTTGTTTGTCTGTGATGTGTCTGTCTTTTGCAAAAAGGGTTGCATTTCAGCTCTGGCCTTCAATGCCATGATGCTACGCATCCATTTTGCTACATAAAAATAAAGGTTCTCACCTACAAAGTGCATTATTGAAAGCAAGTTTTTCGTCATCTCTAACTGTCCTTTATCTCATTTCTTACTAACATTTCTTCCGTCAGTCCAGATAGTCAGTTCGGTCTAGTGCTCCGATTTCACACATGCTGCGTCTTGCATTCATTGGTTAGTACATTTGCATTCCATCACATATTACATCAAGCATTTTATCCATTTCATTTCATAAATACATCAAAAATACATAAAAATGCATCCATACATGTTCATAAACAAGTGCATAAGTCATCCATACATAGAAAAATAACTACAAATCATAACACATTGCATCCCATCATATCGATGCATTTCATATCACATATCATAATAATATCGGAGTACAAAATTGGACTGTCTGTCCTAAGTATGGCCCGCAGGCTGACTACAAAATGTCAAACTACATAATGTCCACTGTCTGTCATAAGGAGTACGTGCCTCTGTCACTGGGTGCTCCCTCTGTCCTCCTCATCCCTGCCATGTCTCATAGATGATGTCCCTCCTAGTCCTGGCTGTGGTGGTCTCATCGGTCCACTCACCCCCATGCTGCTCACTAACCTCTGAGAGCGTGACCTACTCTCTATCCTCGATCGTGCCCGATATGAAGGTGCTCTCCGCTCCGGTGGAACTGCACTCTCATATAGTGTCCTCCAATACAGTCTCTCCTTGCCGGTCTCTACCAGCATCTGTGCCATCTCCCGTGCACTGGCATCCCTAATCGACCCAATGAACTCAGTGACTCTCTGTCCCTCTTGCTGTGCCTGAGCTATTGTTGTATCTCAAGCTACTGTGAGTCTGGCTATCTCCGCTTTGAACTGCTCATGCTCTCTCTCCAATGTCGCAATATAATCCTGCTGGCTCGCTATGGTAGCCCTGCACATATCCATCTCCTCTGTCCTAGATGTCCCCGGCTGTATAGGAATATCCTACAATGTCTCCTGATCAGCTGAGCCTGGCTCCTCATCGTCCTCTCCACCATCATCACCGTCATCATTCCCCCCACCATCATCCCCATCTCCCTCCTCATCCTCATCCTCATCATCACCCTCGTCATCCTCCTCATCCTCATCATCTCCCTCCTCTCCTGTGAGTGGGAAGTCCTCCTGTCTCCTAGGTACTGGAATATCAGGATCAGTCAAAGGCATTGGCCATCGTCGTGCAAACCATATCTCATACTCCTCTGTCATCCCAGCATCTACCACATCTGACCTCCAATCCCACTGTCTCCACTGTAGCTGTGCAAAGTCTACATATGCTATGTGTGGCTGAATCATACTCCCCCACTGACTCGTCTCTCTGTGAGATCAGGCAAAGCATGCAGTCCTCCTAGGTACATCCTACGTCTCTCCAAACTGACGCCTGACCCTCTCTAGCAGGTACATCTCAATCACTCTCTAGCGGTTCACTGGTCGCCCAATCAGGTACCTCTCCTGTCTGCAATATGGTAGCTCCTCATGATCATCTGACCATCCGGGGCAATCTCGATATGGCCTCCATATGAACTCTCTCAGTCTGTCTAGCTCATGTCGCCAGTACAATATGTATCCAAATGGACCCTGTCTCAGTGCTCCCCCATAGCTATACACATATGGTCAGTGTGGTACAATCTGTCTCTATGTAATCGATCGACATATGGCAATGTGCTCAAATGCCCATACCTGAAGCAATGTGACTCCACAGCTCAGAGTCTACACTCCTTGATACGCTATCTGATGCAGCTGAAAATATAGCATAGCCAGTACACATGGTCCCCATGCGTACATTGTCCCCTTTGTCACCATCCACTCTAGCACTCTTCCCCATCCAATAGGGAATCCATGTCCTCGTCTGTCACCTGCTAGAAGACATGCTATCACAACTGCTATCACCACATATCATCGGTCATACTCGGAAGCCATGCTCTCCCAGCCGATCTCCCTCTCGACAATGTCCAGATCATCTGTGTCGCACTCAAATAGCCTGCATAACGTGTCTCTACCTGTCACTGGGTCATACTCTATCATCTCCCCATGTATTGGAATGCGGAGGATGCGCCATACGTCCTCTAGAGTCACTGTCGCCTCTCCAGTCGCCAAATGGAATGAGGAGGTCTCCGAATGCCATCGCTCTGCCAATGCAGTAAGCAATCCTGTGTTTGCCCTAATCTCGGGCATGTATGTGATGTAATATATGCCAAGTCCTGCTAATGTGTCTCTCTCCGTGCTCCTGAGTCTATGTCGTAGCATTAAACAGTCTGGTCAATTCTCCCGCGTGATCAATGGATACTGTCAACTCTGCATCACAATTGGGGCATATTTTTGTCAGTTTTAGGGTTTGCTCCTACGGGTTGCATTTCCTCATTTTCATGTCCAAATCAGGGTGTTTTTCATCTAATTTGACCTATCCTACCCTTATCCCCCCTTTTCCGATCATTTGCATGTCATTTTGACCAAAACTAAGGTCTTCAGTGCACAATTGCGCCAGTGTCAGGTAACTTGCGCTTGTGTCTTCCTACACAAGTGCAGAAGACATGACACAAGTGCAGAATTAGACTACACAAGCGCAGAAGTCCTCTTTTGCATCCCCTGTGGGCCCCGTAATGTCCCGCAAGCAATCAAAAGTCATGAAATTGAAAACATGGGTTTTTGAGATCCATACCGCGGCTCCTGCATCGTCCGATCGTCTGAATGTGCGTACATGTTCTCCAAGGTGATCCGCCATTGGAATGTTCGCCATCTCTCTGCAAGTGTCCTTGTCCAGAGCAACAACTCCTCCTCTTTGGCTAGTGCAAATGAGTTCTTTTCACCCTCTTGGTCCCATTTATAGATCTTTGTCATTGCATAGATGGACGTGCATCCTCTCCATCTTATGTTGGTCGCGGTCTTGTGCACCTAACATTGCTTGTCCTTCATGCATCCGATCTCCGATTGTCAATCCGTTCGATCCTATCATTTTTATCGATCAATTGGCCTCTTTCCTGCATGTTTCCGGCCAATTCCTCGAGGGGGCATGCATATGTCATTATTATTGTCTGGGGCATTTTCATTATTGTTCTTTGAAACAATGCTCAGAATTGCATTGGCTCAAAGAGGGGAAAAATGTAGACACCTAAAAATGGTCAACGCTTGCGAGGTCATACTTTAACATTTGCGCATTGCCTCATTTTAGGTTTTTGCGTCGCATTAACATTTCTCCTATGATTCGCACTTGATCTTTATCATTTGCGAGCATCGAGTCATTCTTCTACATTCTTCATTCATCTCGTTCTTGAATTTGGTCTTGTCGACAACATTATCCAATCATGATTTTGATTGAACTTATCTTGTCGCATCAATATGCGTGCTGATTTGTCATCATTTTGGACATCGTCAATCCTAATTAGGGTTTTGTCCTTCTATCAATCTTGTGATCAATTTTTCATCAATCGTTGCTCTCTTATCAATCTTATCATCAATCTTATCATTTTGGACATCGTCAATCCTAATTAGGGTTTTGTCCTCTTTTCAATCTTATCATCTGGCAATCGGTTTATCAATCTTATCGTTTTACGATCGATTTGTCATCGATCGTTGTCATGTTTGATTTTGTCATTTTGCGATCGATTTGTCATCGATCGTGGTCATTTTCAATCTTGTCATTTTGCAATCTATTTGTCATCGATTCTTGTCCTTTTGTCAATCTTGTCATTTTGTGACCGATTTGTCATCGATCGTTGTCTGTCTCAATTATGTCAATTTGGATCAATTTGTCATTGTTCCTCGTCAATTGGCGCATTTTCTCAATCAAATCATTTATCACATTGGTCATTTATCAATCTAAAATCAAATCAAATCGAGTCAATTATCTTTCAAGACCTAATTCGCCTTCTAGGGTTTCATGATTTAGTCATTTAACCTTGCTTATCATTTTCTTCCTTTAGGATTAATAAATTACTTATTTATCCTAAGTCTTCTCATTACAATTAAATATTCATTTAATTGGCTAATTATTCTTCCTCTTGTAAATTAATTAATAAATGACAAATTATTAATTAATTTACCTAATTTCTTCTAGTTCCTAATTTCCTATTTTTCCATCAATTTCTAATTCCTAATTTTCATCAATTTTAATTTTCTTAATTTCTAATTTCTTTTCCCTCCTATTTCATCTCCTAATTCCATGGGAATGACATTTCAATTTGTCATAATTTGTCATAATTGACAATCAATCAATTTTGACATAGAATGTGTCATATTTTGTCATAAATTATCAATCAACAAATTGTGCATAGAAAGTGCATAATTTGTCATAATTTGTCATAATTGACATAATTGATTTGCAATTTCCATTTGAATTGAATCATGCTAATCTTGTCATCTCTCCAATTCTTCTATAAATTGGATGATCTTCATCAATCAAGGCTAATTGGTAATTGGTAATCAGGCTATTGAATCTATGCTTCTAGTACTCTTGATCAACAATCAATATCCATCTTGCTTTCAATTGTGTGTGTGCACTTGTAGGTGAGATCCACAATCCAACCATTTGAAGAGGAAAGAAGAACAATGGAGCCGCATGAAGGAGTGTTCAATTCATGTCTATGGTTTGCATAATCTTTCATTTTTGAATGCTTTTATCTCATGTCTCTATTGAGTGTTGTTTAGGATTTGATCATTGCAATGAATGCATTTGTGATTGAGCTAATAATGACTAATATTGATATGCTTGTGATGATTTCCTATTTCCTAACCCACAATATCCAAGTTTGAAAACAAGTTAAGTTCTAATTTATCAAGTATTAATTCAATTCATGGGTTGAAACACATGTACTTTGGTTTACTAAATAGTTCGTACCACATCAAGTGGTTCAGGCTGCTCTTCAATAACACTTAATATTTTCTCATGATCTTCACTATCTAGTCCACTTTTGAGACTACCCGCGACGTGGAACTATATGAAGAATTAGGCCAACAATAATGACCAAGTGGCTATACTGATATACCTTGTTGTCAATTTGGTATTCAGTGAAATGAATCCCATGTTGAATAATTTTAACTTGTTTGAAATATGTCCCTTGCACTACAACTGAGCTTGCATGTACATGTATATAAGAAATGAGAAATTAAAAAATTTGCACATAAGCGAGTTGTGTACATATAAAAATTAAAATATGTGCAAATGTGCATGTTTAAAATAAATTTATTTAAAATAATTTAAACATTCAGATCAATTGAAACCTGTGGGAAAGGACATTCCATCTCTCATTTCAGATTTTATTAACTTCTTCTCTCTTCTGTGCAATGCAATAAATAATATCTAACACCTTCTATATTTCCATCTTCTGCTATGACTGAAAAAATATATCCTGCAATTTGAAACAAGTTAAATAAATTTAAAATGTATGTACTTGATTAAAAACTTATATAATTTGTTTATGTGTATGGTGAAAATGGATAACAATAATAACAATATTGAAAGGCTAAATGAATTCAACCACCAAACCCTAGCCTAACAACAACAAAGATCCACCATAACATATGAAGATTACCTAAGACAATACAAATCAAATGAAATCACAAAGATTATACCATTACATGTCCAATAGGGTTTTGATCTCCATTCTTCCTATCTCCATTGATCTTGCTTGATATATTTGCTCTCAGAGTTTATGTGCACAAGAGCTCAACAAAGAACGGAATGTGGTTGCAAGTAGGATCGTAGTGTAGTCAAGTCTTCAAGATTGTCTATTAGGGCATTAGGGTTTGATAATGAAGAAGGCATCTCCTTAAATAGAAGACACTATATGAAATGGAGGGATAAGATTGAGAGGTGTAAAAAGGAGGTTGGCTAGGATTAGAGGGTAGGTAGAAGGAATAGTAAAATAATGAAAGGGGTAGGTAGTGTAGGAATTAAGAGATGAATGACATGTGTCATGTGTAGAAAAAGGCTAATGAATTAATTAAATAAACAAAGATTTATTTAATCAATAGAAGAAGTGAGATCAATTAAATAAATAAATATTTATTTAATTTAGGAAAAAGATAATTTAAATAAATAAATGTATTTATTTAAATGAGAAATAAGGCTAGAAGAGGATAAATGAATTAATTAAATAAATAAAGATTTATTTAATTAATAGAAGAATTAGGCTTAGATAATTAAATAAATAAAATATTTATTTAATTTAGACATGACAATTTTGGGTGTCTACATTTTGCCCCTCTTTGAGACAACGCGGCTTGTCGCGTTGTTTCAAAGAAAAGATGAATTGATACAGAGTTGCCCCAAGATGGGAATGATATGCCCCCTCGAGAGATTGGATGAAAATGTCTGAAAAGATCACAGACAATCTCTCGATAAGAAAGACGAGATAGAATGGACTGACCGGATAAAGTGACAGAGTCACGGGATAATGAAGATTGACTTGGGAAACGAGGGCTAGGGCTGTCTATAAGATAGACCACGGGGGAAAATACATCCTCATTGCCATCTACACCTTCACGAGATCAAAGTGCAGAGCGAGAAAAGAGCAGGAGCATTCGGCAGCGATGGCTTTCATGCATAGATTCGACCGTGGTCACCGATTTCAGAGGCCAGCAGAGGCAGGAGAGCCGATAAGTACCACCAAACCTCCTTGTACTTTGACGCATTCAATTTTGTCATTAATGCATGTCGAATAAAGCAATAAATGCGCTTAGAAGTAGAGTTAAAAAATGTCAAAAACCGTTGAAATGCGTCTGTGTCGGTGTCAAGCGCATCTATGTAGGTTTCAGGCGCGTCTACGTCTGGAACCGCGTTTGCGTCGAATGCGGACGCGTTTATGTCATTCAGGGGCGTCTGCGTCACCAAGTCACGTTTATGCACGGTATAAGCACGTTTGTGTTATACAGGCACGTTTGTGTTGTACAGGCGCGTTTGTGCAGTCTGTAGGCACGTTTGTGTCAGTCAAGCGCGTTTGAGTTGAAAAATGCAAGTTTTGGTCTTCTAGGTCAAATCGACAGTTCTGTGATGAACATACGTTGTTGATTGGATAAGCTGCTGAGAGGATACACTCAAGCAAGTCCTCTAGGAAGACTAGGATAGATCAAGGCACTTTGTGATGAACAGTGAGTACCAAGATAGAGTACTTTGTGATGAACAAGGAGTACCCAAAGTATGAGCAGCACTTTGTGATTAACAGGGAGTGCAAATGTGAGTAACACTTTGTGATGAACAGTGAGTGTCACACACGTAGTACTTTGTGATGAACAGGGAGTACTACTAGGATAGATAGTAACACTTTGTGATGAACAGTGAGTGTCACTAGGATAAATAGCTATGTGCATTTAGATAACGAGTAGCATTTTGTGATAAACAGTGAATGCCACTATGACTGACATGATTTGATTTGCTTCACTGCAGGAGTACTTGCCGATGCTGAGTCACGGGAGAGATTCTCAGCGATGCAGAGGTTGCGACCTGAGCTGTCGGTTGGAGACAGAGCTACCATCGAGGAGATGGGTCTGAGACATGTATTGTATGTGCCTGAGTTTCGGGCAAACATGGGTTTGCTGACTGCGCTTGCTGAGAGATGGCACTCTGAGACGTGCACATTCCATTTACCGATGGGTGAGATGACAGTCACCCTTGAGGATGTATATAGGATTCTGCGGGTGCCGATCGATGGAGATTTGATCCCCTACGATCGAGATGGAGACCGGGAGGCATTGAAACAGGTATTTCAGGACCCTGGATTAGAGATGAGGGCAGGACACGTGGCATGGGACACCATGACCGCTATAGGGTTAGCATTGTCGGTCGTGATCAGAGGAGCGATCAGTGGATTCCTATGTCCAGACAGGGCGACACGGGGATTGGCTGTGGGCTAGGGGGGAGCACTGGAGACACTAGTGACACAGCACACCAGATATGCCTGGGGACCATGTGTGCTAGCCCATTTATATTACGAGCTTCACCAGTTTGTTTATCATGGGTCAGTGGGATTGGGCTGCGGGGTGACACTATTGCAGGTTTGGGCTTACGAGCATCCGCTAGTGACGAGGCCGATACACTTTAGAGGCAGGGGACATGGACGCAGTTTTGTGCATCTATACGATATGATCACCTCGCAGCCACGGATTGGCAAGTTGGAGCATTGGCGGCGAGTGCTAGATGATATCGATGTGGTCATATGGAGACCATATCTAGGCTACAAGGAGTGGGAGGATGACACAGTGGAGCTTCCCTACACCTTCCGGAGCAGGTACCTGATTGGGTGGACGCCCTATGTGCTAGAGAGACAGCTGGTGGACAGGGTTTGCAGGCAGTATGGCAGGATTCAAAGGATGCCACGGGGCTCGAGCATGTATGCGCGCACAGTCAAAGATCAGGCATAGTTTGGGCCGCTACTGTCATATGATCAGGCACTTACACAGCTGGCAGAGATGGTGCCCCTACCCTGGGACGTGTGGCCTGAGATTGAGGATGTCGGGATGGATGCTAAGTATTCAGCATATTGGGCAAAGCATCCATTCCCATGATTGACAGATCCAGGAGAGGCACTAGAGGGAGATGGGGGAGGAGATGATGATGATGATGATGGTGGAGGTGATGGGGGTAGAGGCCAACGGAGGTGGAGGGGAGTAGTTGGGGAGAGGCAAGTTGCACCTCGGAGAGAGGTTGGGGAGGAGAGATAGTCTCAGGTGGTGAGGGGTCGTGGTAGATTGCCGTTACAAGTACCAGCAGCACATGGTCCCAGGCAGGTACAGAGACAGGGACAGGTAAAGGGACAGGTGGCAGTACAGGCATAGGAGCAGGGACGGAGACAGGTACAGGCACAGAGGCATGTACAGAGACAGGTACCCGTACAAGTACCAGCAGAGGGGGAGCCACAGGCAGAGGCAGAGGGGGCTGACCCAGAGGAGGATGAGCTGATTGAGCTCAGGGAGATCTGCCAGGGCTAGGCAAATGAGATACATGATTTGGAGAGGGAGAGAGATCGGCTCAGGACGAGGCTCAAAGATACTGAGCGGGAGAGAGATCAGGCTATCCAGCACTATACAGAGGCTGAGACAGCACTGAGGGCAGGGAGACAGGCAGCGGAGGACACAGGGGCAGGATATGCATATGTCCTGCGGGCCAGAGAGGAGATAGGGTACTAGAGGGACCTCTACTATGGTGCAGTGCCAGCAGATCAGTGGGCGAGGAGCTTCCATAGACCATCGCGTACAGCGACAGCTACGGGAGGGAGTCGGAGGAGGCAGGCATCTAGTGGTGGGGTCATGGGTCCTCCACCACCACCAAATAGAAGGGACAGGCAGGATGATCCTGGGGCGGTCCTTCAGGGGCTCAGATTCCATCAAGGCCAGGCGGCTCCGAGGGAGGGAGTTCATCATAGCCATAGAGGGCTCCCATTGTATCAGTGTTGTACCATTTTTTGTATGATGATGTAGACACCTTCGAGTGATTGTAGCCATATGTATTTTTGACATCATTGTATCATGACACTTATGATTATATATATGAGATGATTCATTTTTGCGGCAGCTATATGCATGTGTACCTATGTGATGAGATGTTTTTGTGATGTATGTTTTATGTGATGCTTATAATATGGATGCAAATATGTATATGATGCAATGCAATATTTTTTGTTCTTTTATGTTTTATATGCGTATGCATGATGCAAATGTGAATGTATGTAATGCAGATGAATATGATAATGCAAATGTAAATTGTGCTAACAGGTGTTGTGTGCAGGATGTGATGCAGTTGTGATATCTATATGTATGTATGAAATGCTTATATGTGGAAATGCAGGTGCAAACTACATGAAATGAAATGTTTTTGGTGTGTCATTATACTCAGTCATGTGATAGCAGGCTACGCGGACTCGAGAAGGACAATGGAGGTCAATCAAGAAAGGGGGATGAAAGATAGAAGATATGAACATGAAAAGAGCTTCTTGTGCATTATCATCATTGAGCTTTATTATGGCAAGTAGGTTATGACAATCGAGGCATATGTTTGACCCAGAAAGTCATTGTACCTGTTTGCATGGAGATAAGACAGTCACAAACAAGGAATTCCCCAGTTCATACTAGACTCACAGTGTCCTCATATCCTTGGACAAGTCATAGCATTACTAAGAGACAATCCACAGATAGCAAATACAAATAGGTGACGATACCCCATCCTCGCCTTTCTAGTCAAAGACATCCTGGAGATAGAATCCCTAGTCAGAGACATTCCGAAAAAGCTAAAAGACATGTCACCAAAAAAGATGAAATCAAAAGAAAACCAAGACTCGACACCAACATCCACTGTAGTCCTCAAGTTTAGTGTCTCTTGTCACTTGTATAAGTCTTATTTGATTGTGGTCACAATGTTTACTTTCACAAAAAGGATAGATAGCACTGAACCATAATGTTGTCTAAGTCTGTTGAAAGATTTGATTTGTTGAAGCCCATTGTTGCTGCTATCTCATCTGAAACTGACTGAATCCATGAAGCTGATACTTTATTGCAGAGAAGATGAAACTTTATTGCAGACTGGCGATGCAAATGTTGCTTTATTGCGGATTGTGCGCAAATAGACTGAAGGAAGCTGGAAGAAGCTGTACTCCTCGAAACATGTGATGTTCTTAGTTCCACACCCATCACTAGACGTAGGATTTGCCTTAGCCACATATAGGATTTGATTTATTATGGATGGAAAGGGAGGTTTATTATGAATGGCTAACCAATCTTGGGTAGATCAATAACAAGCCATGATGGGAATGGGTAAGTTTCTTATGGATGAATTGGTCGTGAGTGTGTGCAAAGTGAAAGGATGAAAGTGGATCCTGAAGGAGGGAGGAGCAATGTCTCTACGCATGGCGCTGGTGACCCAGTTTTCACCATGGTACTTGCCTAGGGTGCCACCGAAGTGGTTTTCACCGTTGGACGAAATTATTTCTCTTTACTTTTTCTTTTCGATTTTTTGAATTTTTTTTTGTGTCACAAGGCACCTGTTTGCTAGGTTTTCACCAAGTAACGATTTTTTTTGTTTTATAATTTTTTTTGTATTTTTGAATTAGGATATTCCAAAGAGCTATGTGTAAAATCTGCGAAGGTGCATGCTGTTGATAGGATCCTCCAAAGGTTCACCTTCTGTAGTTGAGAGCTGATATGCCCCAGATCCATATACTACTGTGATGATGTAAGGACCAAGCCAATTTGGTTCAAACTTTCCCTTCTTCTCTCTGTCTTGCTGATTCTTGGGGTTTTCTCTGAGAACCAAGTCACCTACCTCAAATGTGCGAGGCTTGACCTTGTGATTGTAGCTGTGACTCATTCGTTGTTGGTAAGCCTTGAGATGATTAAAAGCAGTTTGTCTCCGTTCATCCAGCAGTTCTAGTTCCTGTAAGCGAGAGATCCTATAGTCTTCATCGTTGATGATGTTTTGCAAAGAGACTCATAAAGAAGGTAACTCGACCTCAATTGGCAAGATGGCTTCAACGCCGTAGACAAGTGAATATGGTGTAGCTCTTGTAGGTGTGCGGACACTTGTGCGGTAGGCCCAAAGTGCAGGATTGAGTTGGATATGCCAATTACGGCCAGCGTCATCGACTGTCTTCGTGAGGATTTTAAGGATTGTTTTATTAGACGCCTCAGCTTGGCCATTACCTTGGGGGTAATACGGTGTGGAGAAACGATGGGAAATATGGAAGTGGTCACAGAGTTCACAAACATCCTGATTTTTGAAGGGATGCCCGTTATCAGTAATAATGGAAACAGGAATACCATATCGGCATATGATATAGTTAAGGATGAATGTGGCAATCTGTTTTCCAGTGACTTGTGTGAGAGGCACGGCTTCAATCCATTTTGTGAAATACTCTGTGGCTGTGATAATGAATTTATGACCATTAGAAGAAGGAGGGTGAATCTTGCCTATGAGATCAAGTCCCCACTGACAAAAGGGCCAAGGAGACGCAAGTGTTTGTAGTTCTTGTGCTAGCGCATGTATGAGGTCTCCATGAATTTGACATTGCTTACATTTCTTACCAAACTGATATGAGTCTTTTTCCATATTGGGCCAGTAATATCTAGTCCTAATGAGTTTCTTGGCCAAGGTAGGACCACTAGCATGTGGACCACATATCCCTTCATGCACTTCACGTAACGCAATATGAGCTTCGTCGCTTTCTAAACATCTAAAAAGAGTGCCATCTAGACCTCGCCAGTATAGGATATCAGCTAAAATGACATATCGAGAGGATTGGCGAATGAAGGTGCGACGTTGGTTATTTGATAGATCAGGAGGTAGGGTATTGTCGCGAAGGTATGTGAAGATGGAACCATATAACTGGGATTCGAGACCAACAACGCATATCATTTTAGTAGGAGTGATCTCATATGAAGGAACCAACAGGTTGTCCACCAAGAACTCATAGCAGGTCTCATTTTGAGGTAGATCAATCAGTGAAGCAATTGTAGCCATGGCATCTGCAGCACGATTATGCTCTCTTGGTATCTGCTCAAAATCTATCTTTATGAAATGTTGTTTCAAATCATCCACCATTTGCTTGTAAGGCATTAATTTTTCATCTTTTATTTGGTAATCATCAGTTGTTTGACGGATGACAAGTTGGGAATCCCCAAAAACATGAAGTTCCTAGATCTTCCACTGAACTGCAATTCGTAATCCAGTTGTTAATGCCTCATATTCTTCTATATTGTTAGTGCAAGGAAATGATAAGCGGTATGATTTTGGTATAGAATCTCCTTGAGGAGTTATAAAGAGAATACCAGCTCCTGCCCCATGCTGTGTGTATGAGCCGTCAAAGTATAGTTGCCATGGCTTTGCATGTGATATTGTTAAAATGGATTCATCTGAAAATTCTGAACTTAGGGGAACATCATCAATCATGGGAGCATCTGCTAATTGATCTGCGATGGCTTGTCCTTTTATTGCTTTTCTGTCCACATACTCAATGTCGAATTCACTAAGGATCATTACCCATTTAGTCAGTCGCCCAGTAAGTGTTGCTTTATTAAGGAGGTATTTCAATGGATCTATCCTTGCAACTATCTTATGAGTAAGCATGTAATGTCATAATTTTTGTGAAGCAAAGACCACGACGAGACATGCACGCTCGATTGGTGTGTAGTTTAGCTCATATCCCACCAATGTGCGACTGATATAGTATACGGCCTTTTCCTTGCCCTCAGCAATTTGTTGTGCTAGGAGTGCCCCCAGCGCTGTTGGAGTAGCTGATATGTATAGTAGCAAAGGCTGATCTGGAACTGGTGGCATCAAAACTGACGAATTCAAAAGATAATCTTTGAGCGTCTGAAAAGCCTGTTGACAGTTATCATCCCATTTGAATTTGATATTTTTATGTAGTAGGTGTTGAAAAGGATTGCACTTATCTGCAAGTTGTGCTATGAATCTTCGTATAGACTAGAGTCTCCCTTGTAAGGATCGAAGTTGACTGATATTTTTGGGTGGCGGCATGTCCAAGATAGCCTTGACTTTTGCTGGATCAGCTTCAATTCCTCTTTTGGACACAATGAATCCTAGGAGCTTCCTGGAGGTTACTCCAAAGACACATTTCTTGGGATTTAATCTTACTTTGTATTTTTCCAACCGATCAAAGACAATTGAAAGTATGTCCAAATGTGTATTTCTGTCTACTGATTTACCCAAGAGATCATCAACATAATCTTCCACGGTTACATGCATGAGATCATGAAAGATAGTAGTCATGGCTCTTTGATATGTAGCACCTGCATTTTTTAGCCCAAAGGGCATGACATTCCAGCAGAAAGTTCCCCATGGACAAGTGAATGATGTTTTGTGTTAATCCTCAGGTGCAATCCTGATTTGATTATAGCCAGAAAATCCATCCATTAATGATAACATTTCATGACCTGCCGTGAGATCAACAATCAAGTCGATATTTGGCAATGGGAAGTCATCTTTTGGACAAGCTTTGTTGATATCTCTGAAATCTGTACATATTCTGATACTGCGATCTGGTTTACTGACAAGTACTAAATTGGAGATCCATTCAGGATAATCAATTGGGCATATGAATCCGACATCCAATAACTTCTCCAGCTCTGCTTTGACTAGTAACGCCACTTGTGGATGCATTTTTCTTAATTTTTGTTTCACTGGCTTTGCCCCCGGTTTGACTGTCAAATGATGCATTACCAAATCCGGATCTAGTCCAGGCATATCAGCGTATGACCATGCAAAGTTGATTTGTAGTTCCTTGAAGAAACTTATGAACTATGACCTTTCGGACGCTGTCAATGATTTTGCCAGGAATATGTTGTGTGGAACCTCTTCCGTACCAATATTTGTTTTGACAGTCTCCTCTACCAACATGGATGACTTTTCCTCATACGAGGCTGGGAGAATGTCGAGCCTTCCATCTTCGGGTGCCTCAGAGAGGTTTTCGCCCTCAAATACGTCCTTTCTTTTTACTTTTTTGGGATCAGATAGCGCCACAATGTGGTTTTCGCCATAAGACCCTTGATTTGTTCTTATTTTCACATTTTTGCGACTGGAAGGTCCGACACCCTCACCAAAATATGCCATGTTGTTGAGTTCTATAGTGTACCCTGCTTTATGGTCCCCAAGGGGAAGATCATCTCGTATGCCAAGATAGTCAATAATAGCTTCATCATTTTGGAAGGTGTCAAATTGTGCTGGTCCTTCATGATCCCAGTCAATGAGTTGGTGGTGGACAAGGGGAAGGCCTTTAATGTCTTCGGAGTTTGCGGGGTTAAGAGTGAAGATGTGGTTATATTCAGGTATGTCAAGGTAATTATCGAGGTCATCGATGGCACTCTCCTCATCAGTCTTGATCGCAAGCGAATCCAAATTGTCATCACTAGTAGCGCATTCTGGGATAGGTGTTCTCATCCTATGTGATTTCGACCTAGAACCTTGAGACAAAGATTGTGCGGAATCCTCATGGCTTGTTTCTTGACCAACTCTAAACTTTTTATAAAATTCCTCTTCTTCTGTGGGTTCATCTAGCTCTCTGAATGTTTCGGTGAGCTCATAGTCACTGGAGGATTTGTCTGAACCCCATTCCCATTCGTTGGAGTCTGTGGAATAGCGATCCTCGTGTTGAATTTTGGCAACTTTGATTTGTGATGCCTTTTCTGTCCTTTTAGTGTGGATCTTGGAAGTCAGAAAACCAAGTCCCTTCGAGCGTTCCCTTTTTACAGTCAATTCAGGTTGTAAGGGCTCCATAACACCTTCTTTTCGTAACCCAAGAGGGCTTTTTCCATCATACCCGAATTTTTGTAGAATCTTGAAGCCTTTGCCATATTTCTCACAGGGTATATTGATCTAATCTTGTGTGTCATCTTCAATGTCTTTGTAGAGAATTTTGTATAAACCTTCCTCTTCCAGTTCACCCCATCTTTGAAAGGTAGTAGGATCCCATTTGAATACTATGATGGATATTTGCTTGTTAGGATGTGGCCTTCCATATTCTTTTGGAGAGCTCATGACTTGTCGTAAATACATGGTCTAATTTAAAGTGTATTCTCCCATGCCTTTGTCCTGAAATTTGCCTTTAAGTTCACCTTGTTTTGATGTCGAAGGTTTCAATGACTCAGGGTCAATGTATGCTGAAGAAGGAACAGCTTCACGATTACTAGGAATGATGGTCTCAGTATGTGATCTCAAGTTATTGCAATATATGAACGGATTAGGATCACCGTTAACTGTTACCTCGACTCCATTGTGAGGAAACTTAATGCATTGGTCATATGTCGACGAGACTGCCCTCATTTCATGAACCCAAGGACGTCCTAGCAATATATTATAAGTGAGGTCCAGATCTAGAACTTGACAAATCACATCCTTTGTAACTGGTCCAACTCTTAGAGGTAAGGTGACTGTGCCTTTAGATGAGCGCTCTTCATCGTCATATGCCTTGATGGTGATTTGATTTTTTGAATTCACAGCTTTATTGGAATATCCCAATTGTTTAATGGTGCTCAATGTACAAATGTTTAGACCAGCTCCTCCATCTATCAAGACTCGCTTTATTCGATGTTTGTGTATGAAGGCTTCAATGTCTAAAGGTGCATTATGTGGCTGACTTAAGGAGGTGTCATCGGCCTCTGTGAATGTAAGGGAATGTGGAATGGAAAGGTATCCCACCATGGCTTGAAACTGGTCCACGTTCAGATTGGTAGGAATGGCAGTATCTCTCAAGATTTTGTCCAGAATAGCTTTATGAGCGGGGGATATACGTAGGAGTTCAAGGATGGAGATGAGCGCGGGTGTCTTCCCTAACTGTTCTACAAGGTCATACTCAGGTTTGGTAGACAAAGAAGCGGTGTTTTTAGTTGAGGTACCTGGAAAAGTAATTTTACCTCGACGGGTTGTAACATGACATTCAGAAGTAAGTTCGGACGAAGATCCAACACCTCTTAGGACAATCTTGAGTCGCTGAGGAGGATTCTCAGGGTTTTTGTTCTTGATGGTAATAGTAGAGATATGATTGTCCATCGAGATATGATTGATAGTTGAATCATAGTTGTAAGGTGCTCTAGTATAGTTGGCTTGATCATCTGTGACTTTAGCTTTTCCCTTGTCGTGCTTTGGGAATGGTTCCTTAAACATCTCATGTTCTTGATTGGATGAGTGTCCCTCAATCTCAATGTCACCTCCATCAATGAGATCCTGTACGATGTTCTTCAATCGATGACAATTTCCTGTCTTATGACCCTTGCTCTTATGAAATTCACAATACTCATCATCATTCCACCAATTTGGTTTAACCTTTGGTTCATATGGAGGAAAATCTGGAACTGTGATCACCTTATTTGCCACAAGCTTTTTGAAGACTGATTCAAGTGGTTCTCCTAATGGGGTGTACTTCCTTCGTGATCTAGAAGTTGTTTGAGTATTCACTTGATTGTTTGTAGAACTTGATCCCGAAAAGATGAATTTGGGTCGCACTGTATTGGCATCAACAACACCATCATTGACTGTGTTCTTGTTCTTATTCCAAAATCTTGGCTTGCCTTTTCCTTTAAAGTCATCTTTGTTCTCCTTGAATATCTTAATGACTTCTTGTTCAATTAGAACCTTTTCTATTGCTAAGCCTTTTTCAATGATGTCCTTGAAAGTGGACAAACAAGATTTCCTTAGATCATAGCCAATGTCCTTGTTAACATTTTGGGTGAACATTTCTACCATTTGTTTCTGTGGAATTTCACAAGAGCATCTGCTAGCTAGAATCCTCCATCTTTGTAAAAATGATGCAAAAGACTCTCCCTCTTTTTGCTTGGTGTTGCACAAAGTAGTGACTGATATGTCTGTCTCTATGTTGTAGGAGAAATGTTGAATAAATGCCTCTGCTAAGTCACCCCATGACTTAATTCCAGGTGGAAGTTGGGAGAACCATTCCATAGCTTGATCGCCTAAGCTTTGTGGGAATAATCTCATCAAATATGTCTCTTCTACTGCTACCTCAATGCAAGCTGTGAAAAACTATCTTATGTGCGCCTTAGGATCCCCTTTTCCTCTATACTTGTCAAATTTAGGCGTCACAAAATGTGTAGGAAATGGAGGCATTGGAATGCTCTTGTCAAATGGATAAGGACATATGTCTCTCATTGTGTATGTTGGCTTCGGTGTATTTATGTCCTCCATTTTCTTTTGTAAGTCTCTGATTTGTTGCTCTAAATTGCTCTTAGGTGGAGATCGACTTCTTGGACCATACCCCATGTTTGAGGCACCAATTGGAGGAGGAGCATGTTGCATATATGGATGATATTGATCATACACATGTTCATATGGAGGAGGTATGTAATGATGCTGTGTATATGGACCACTTGGTATAGATTCATGTTGAGGAATGAAATATCTATTTTGTCCATGTATACCATACTCTACAGGCATGTCATGTTCTAATGTGTTGCCCCCAAATTTGACACGGGGTTTCCTTGTGTCCAAATTTTGAGCATGGCTTTGAATATCCAATTGCTTTGGTAGTTGATCCTTAGCATTTGTATGTGATTGAGCATATCTGTCTGCGTAAGACCTCCATAATGGTCTGCGAAGGTGAGTATCATATACTTGACCATGTGTATGTGGGACCTCTGGTTTTTGAAGCAAAGCTGATGGTGATTCAGGTACCATATATGGTCCTCTATTTCCTCCACTATTAGGTCTCCTTTGATCCATGTTGGAGTGAGTTTGTTGCAAAGGTCGATTTTCTATTATTTGAGACATGTCAAAATCATGAGGTATCTTGGCTCCACTTTGTGCCATCATTTGTAAGAAGTATTGTCTATCTCTCCTCATTATTTCCTCAACCAATCGATTGAAATGGGGATTCATAATGGATTCTTCCACATCTGCTGAATGTATTGATAAGTTGTCCAAATTGTCATTGTGTGTAACATTGTTGTTTGTAGTGTCTACCTTCTCCACATTTGGAATGTTTCTATAGACATCCATGTCAGGCAATGTAGTGTGATCAGTATTGAAAAATAAATCATTGTCATACTCATAAGAACTCATGTTTGCGGACTCTTGAGCCTCTTTAGTTTCTCTCCTAGATTTTTGAAGACGGGTTTCAACCATGAACTAGGTATTGACCAAGATGTGTAAGACTAGATGAAAATGGAAAAAGTATGGAAAACCAAGAGTTGGATGGAATGTAAATGAATCTGAGGTGTACTTGCAAATGTCCAAAGTGTAAGACCAAGTATGTATGTGGTAGAGTAGGTGTGACTTCCAAAGAGAGGATAGTTTCTCTTGATGAGGTAAGTTGACCTTGACTCTAAGTAAAACCAAATGAGACCCAAAGGTAAGAAACCTTGATGAGGGACCACTTAGCAAAGTGTTGTTGTATGTAGTGTGTTGACAAAGTATGATGAGGACAAGCAAGTGACCTTTTGACTCAAGTTTAGACAAGTATGAATGTAAAATGAGATGTGAAGCAATGATGGACTATGTGAGACCCAAAGACAGGTTGAATGCTAGATGAAACCTGAAGAAACAACCTAGGAAGCTCAAGTATTCCGAAACTGATTTCTTTTGTTTGCTGGACTATGAAATTTTCTTGCAATTTTGAACACAGACGCGCCTGTATACTGCACAGACGCGGTTATCCGACTCAGACGTGTTTCTATTCAACACAGACGCTGTTATAAACATAGACGCTATTCTGCCCTTCACAGACACGTTTAGATGACTCAGACGCAGTTAAAACAGACACAGACGCCTTTTTGTAAAATTTGTGCAATTTTTTCCAATCTGTGAAGTCGTTTTGTTGTGACCAAATCTGACTGTTTGACTGTTTTTCGTGACAAGAGGACACAATGTTGATGAGGACTCAATGTTTGCAAGTGTTTAGACTCCAAAATGACTCCAATAAAAGTGTGTTGTTTGATGTAAAAATGTTTTGCATACACTTGAAGACACAAAAGACACAATGTTTTGTTGTTTGGTTTTTGAGTGTTTGAATGTTTAAAAGAAGTCAAGCACAATTCTTATGGCTGGCCAAGACAATAGTTGTTGATCCCACGTGGGGTTTTACCCCCGAGGCTACACTATTCAGAACGGATACTTAGATGCTTGACCTCACTAGCTCCACCCTCGGCACTCACTTCTCGGGTCAGCCAAGCATCAGTCCCCATGAAAACTCCCCATGGTGAACTTTGTACCTCTACTAAGAACTGTATGTGTGTGGGCCGCTACCAGAGGTCCGACCTCTTGCCCCAACAACTAGAAGGATTTGGGCTTCTAAAACAAAAAGGTGCTAGTAAGGGCATCCGCTCGTGTGGCCATACATGCGGCACTTTCAGCTCTGTAAATACAGAAGGCTCCTAGCCGGTAGGGGTTACGCCCTACAAATGATCAAATAAATTTGATCAAACGGGTTTATGGGGAGACATAGTGTCGGTATGAACTAATCAGCACACGTTATTCATAGTTTTCACCATGAATACATTTGATTATAGTGGTTTGGAAGAGGTGGGTTTTCCTCGCTACCACTTGGGTCGTTCTCTTCTCACTAGTAGTCCTAATGACCACACGGGAAGACAGACCCTCTAAAGATTAAACAAAAAGAGCCTATTGCTCAAGACACAAAAGATAATGATTCAATTTTAGTGCACCAATGGAAGTGTTTGCTAGTCTATGAAAACAAGGCACACAATAAAAATCAAAAACTCTTGCCAAGGACCTGCAACAAAGAGTTGTTAGTAGTTTGGGTTGTTTGAAATAATCACCCCTTCCTACAAACACACAAGTTAGGTAAATTTTAAAACCCAAAAGACTTTGTGAAAATAGGGGCCTTCAACCAAACGATTTAGCTTCCAAGGCAAGCTGCACCAATTGTGTTAGCTAGATCTGAAAATATTAGTCCAAAAATAAACCAGATCTAAAACCCTAAATGCAAAATCTGAAAATCGAATCAATAAAATTTCTAAAATTTTGAAACAAGCAATACACAGACGCGATTACCTCCTACGCAGACGTGACTCTGCAATAGAGACGCGGTTCTGTGAGACACAGACACGCTTTCTGTACGCAGACGCGGGTGAAAACGACATAGACGCGTTTCAGTAACACAGACGCGCCTCCCTGGAACCTGCAAAATAAAATATGACCAAAACACAGACGTGGATCCAGATTTCTCAGACGCGCCAGAAAATAAAAAATGCGATCCGAAAGTGCGCAGACGCGAAAATACCAAAAATGCTGTCGAAAATGTCCGATCTGCAACTTCAAAAACACAAGACCTGCAACAAGGGGGTTAAATGCAAAGGGACAAGCATCCCACCGGGCGTGCCAAAATGTGTATGGTGAAAATGGATAACAATAATAACAATATTGAAAGGCTAAATGAATTCAACCACCAAACCCTAGCCTAACAACAACAAAGATCCACCATAACATATGAAGATTACCTAAGACAATGCAAATCAAATGAAATCACAAAGATTATACCATTACATGTCCAATAAGGTTTTGATCTCCATTCTTCCTATCTCCATTGATCTTGCTTGATGTATTTGCTCTCAGATTTTATGTGCACAAGAGCTCAACAAAGAATGGAATGTGGTTGCAAGTAGGATCGTAGTTGCAAGTAGGACTTGACTACACTACGATCCTACTTGCAACCACATTCCGTTCTTTGTTGAGCTCTTGTGCACATAAAATCTGAGAGCAAATACATCAAGCAAGATCAATGGAGATAGGAAGAATGGAGATCAAAACCTTATTGGACATGTAATGGTATAATCTTTGTGATTTCATTTGATTTGCATTGTCTTAGGTAATCTTCATATGTTATGGTGGATCTTTGTTGTTGTTAGGCTAGGGTTTGGTGGTTGAATTCATTTAGCCTTTCAATATTGTTATTATTGTTATCCATTTTCACCATACACATTTTGGCACGCCCGGTGGGATGCTTGTCCCTTTGCATTTAACCCCCTTGTTGCAGGTCTTGTGTTTTTGAAGTTGCAGATCGGACATTTTCGACAGCATTTTTGGTATTTTCGCGTCTGCGCACTTTCGGATCGCATTTTTTATTTTCTGGCGCGTCTGAGAAATCTGGATCCACGTTTGTGTTTTGGTCATATTTTATTTTGCAGGTTCCAGGGAGGCGCGTCTGTGTTACTGAAACGCGTCTGTGTCGTTTTCACCCGCGTCTGCGTACAGAAAGCGTGTCTGTGTCTCACAGAACCGTGTCTCTATTGCAGAGTCACGTCTGCGTAGGAGGTAATCGCGTCTGGTATTGCTTGTTTCAAAATTTTAGAAATTTTATTGATTCGATTTTCGGATTTTGCATTTAGGGTTTTAGATCTGGTTTATTTTTGGACTAATATTTTCAGATCTAGCTAACACAATTGGTGCAGCTTGCCTTGGAAGCTAAATCGTTTGGTTGAAGGCCCCTATTTTCACAAAGTCTTTTGGGTTTTAAAATTTACCTAACTTGTGTGTTTGTAGGAAGGGGTGATTATTTCAAACAACCCAAACTACTAACAACTCTTTGTTGCAGGTCCTTGGCAAGAGTTTTTGATTTTTATTGTGTGCCTTGTTTTCATAGACTAGCAAACACTTCCATTGGTGCACTAAAATTGAATCATTATCTTTTGTGTCTTGAGCAATAGGCTCTTTTTGTTTAATCTTTAGAGGGTCTGTCTTCCCGTGTGGTCATTAGGACTACTAGTGAGAAGAGAACGACCCAAGTGGTAGCGAGGAAAACCCACCTCTTCCAAACCACTATAATCAAATGTATTCATGGTGAAAACTATGAATAACGTGTGCTGATTAGTTCATACCGACACTATGTCTCCCCATAAACCCGTTTGATCAAATTTATTTGATCATTTGTAGGGCGTAACCCCTACCGGCTAGGAGCCTTTTGTATTTACAGAGCTGAAAGTGCCGCATGTATGGCCACACGAGCGGATGCCCTTACTAGCACCTTTTTGTTTTAGAAGCCCAAATCCTTCTAGTTGTTGGGGCAAGAGGTCGGACCTCTGGTAGCGGCCCACACACATACAGTTCTTAGTAGAGGTACAAAGTTCACCATGGGGAGTTTTCATGGGGACTGATGCTTGGCTGACCCGAGAAGTGAGTGCCGAGGGTGGAGCTAGTGAGGTCAAGCATCTAAGTATCCGTTCTGAATAGTGTAGCCTCGGGGGTAAAACCCCACGTGGGATCAACAACTATTGTCTTGGCCAGCCATAAGAATTGTGCTTGACTTCTTTTAAACATTCAAACACTCAAAAACCAAACAACAAAACATTGTGTCTTTTGTGTCTTCAAGTGTATGCAAAACATTTTTACATCAAACAACACACTTTTCTTGGAGTCATTTTGGAGTCTAAACACTTGCAAACATTGAGTCCTCATCAACATTGTGTCCTCTTGTCACGAAAAACAGTCAAACAGTCAGATTTGGTCACAACAAAACGACTTCACAGATTGGAAAAAATTGCACAAATTTTACAAAAAGGCGTCTGTGTCTGTTTTAACTGCGTCTGAGTCATCTAAACGTGTCTGTGAAGGGTAGAATAGCGTCTATGTTTATAACAGCGTCTGTGTTGAATAGAAACACGTCTGAGTCGGATAACCGCGTCTGTGCAGTATACAGGCGCGTCTGTGTTCAAAATTGCAAGAAAATTTCATAGTCCAGCAAACAAAAGAAATCAGTTTCGGAATACTTGAGCTTCCTAGGTTGTTTCTTCAGGTTTCATCTAGCATTCAACCTGTCTTTGGGTCTCACATAGTCCATCATTGCTTCACATCTCATTTTACATTCATACTTGTCTAAACTTGAGTCAAAAGGTCACTTGCTTGTCCTCATCATACTTTGTCAACACACTACATACAACAACACTTTGCTAAGTGATCCCTCATCAAGGTTTCTTACCTTTGGGTCTCATTTGGTTTTACTTAGAGTCAAGGTCAACTTACCTCATCAAGAGAAACTATCCTCTCTTTGGAAGTCACACCTACTCTACCACATACATACTTGGTCTTACACTTTGGACATTTGCAAGTACACCTCAGATTCATTTACATTCCATCCAACTCTTGGTTTTCCATACTTTTTCCATTTTCATCTAGTCTTACACATCTTGGTCAATACCTAGTTCATGGTTGAAACCCGTCTTCAAAAATATAGGAGAGAAACTAAAGAGGCTCAAGAGTCCGCAAACATGAGTTCTTATGAGTATGACAATGATTTATTTTTCAATACTGATCACACTACATTGCCTGACATGGATGTCTATAGAAACATTCCAAATGTGGAGAAGGTAGACACTACAAACAACAATGTTACACACAATGACAATTTGGACAACTTATCAATACATTCAGCAGATGTGGAAGAATCCATTATGAATCCCCATTTCAATCGATTGGTTGAGGAAATAATGAGGAGAGATAGACAATACTTCTTACAAATGATGGCACAAAGTGGAGCCAAGATACCTCATGATTTTGACATGTCTCAAATAATAGAAAATCGACCTTTGCAACAAACTCACTCCAACATGGATCAAAGGAGACCTAATAGTGGAGGAAATAGAGGACCATATATGGTACCTGAATCACCATCAGCTTTGCTTCAAAAACCAGAGGTCCCACATACACATGGTCAAGTATATGATACTCACCTTCGCAGACCATTATGGAGGTCTTACGCAGACAGATATGCTCAATCACATACAAATGCTAAGGATCAACTACCAAAGCAATTGGATATTCAAAGCCATGCTCAAAATTTGGACACAAGGAAACCCCGTGTCAAATTTGGGGGCAACACATTAGAACATGACATGCCTGTAGAGTATGGTATACATGGACAAAATAGATATTTCATTCCTCAACATGAATCTATACCAAGTGGTCCATATACACAGCATCATTACATACCTCCTCCATATGAACATGTGTATGATCAATATCATCCATATATGCAACATGCTCCTCCTCCAATTGGTGCCTCAAACATGGGGTATGGTCCAAGAAGTCGATCTCCACCTAAGAGCAATTTAGAGCAACAAATCAGAGACTTACAAAAGAAAATGGAGGACATAAATACACCGAAGCCAACATACACAATGAGAGACATATGTCCTTATCCATTTGACAAGAGCATTCCAATGCCTCCATTTCCTACACATTTTGTGACGCCTAAATTTGACAAGTATAGAGGAAAAGGGGATCCTAAGGCGCACATAAGATAGTTTTTCACAGCTTGCATTGAGGTAGCAGTAGAAGAGACATATTTGATGAGATTATTCCCACAAAGCTTAGGCGATCAAGCTATGGAATGGTTCTCCCAACTTCCACCTAAATATCACATTTGAAACCAAGTTTAATTTGAAACCAAATTTTCAAGTCATTTAGTAAAACCTAAATATTATGTCATAATAGGTGGACTATTATGTCATGTTTAATACCTATTATTGCATAATAGACCTCCTAATATCACATGTAAAAGGTCCTAATATCTGCATAATATAGGTCTTAAGGGGACTCTTGAGTATAATGTGAAATGTTTTTGCATACGTCAAGTCATATAAATAGAACCTATTATGACATAATAGGTTCTAAATTTATGTCATATTTAAGACCTATAATCACATAATAAGTCCTAATATCACATAATAGTCCTTATTATTACTTAATATGATCACGTATGCAAAAACATTTCACACTAATATACTTGATTCCCCTTAAGACATATATATTATGTGATATTAAAGGACCTATCACATGCAATTAAGTAGGTCTTAAATATGATATAAGTTAGAACCTATTATGACATAATAGGTCTTATTAATTATGACTTAATACATAACCGTGTATGAAAAAACATTTCACATTATACTTGACTCCCCTTAAGACCTATATTATGGAAATATTAGGACCTATTATGTATGTGATATTAGGACCTAAATTATGCAATAATAGATCATTAATTTATCATATGTACATAATAGGCCCTAATATCTCATAAATATAGGTCTTAAGGCCCAGACTCAAGTATATAATGTGAAATGTTTTTTGCATATGTGGTCATGTTATTAAGTCACAATAAGACCTATTATGTCATAATAGGTTCTATTATGTCATATTTTAGATAGGTATTATCGCATATAATAGGTCTTAATATCACATTTAATAGGTCTAGTATCACATAATATAGGTTTTAAGGGGACTCAAGTATAATGTGAAATGTTTTTGCATACACTTGAAAATAAAGAAGACGCAATGTTTGTTTGTTTGAAAGTGTTTGATTGTTTTGATCATGCAAGCACAAATCCTAGGGTTGGATGAGACAATAGTTGTTGAATCTCACTTGGGGGGTTACCTCGAGCTACGCAATTCAGAGTGGATACTTAGGTGCTTGACCCCACTAGCTCCCCTCCATGACACTCACTTCTTCGAGGCAGCCAAGCACCAGTCCCCACGAAAACTCCCCATGGTGAACTTTGTATCTCTACTAAGAACCGTAAGAATGTGAGCCGCTTTAGAGGTCTGACATCTTGCGCCAACAACTAAAAGGTTTTTGGCTTCTATAACAAAAGGTGTCTAGTAAGGGCATCCATTTGGGTGGCTATTATCAGTAGTGTGTTACGCTCCATTAAATGGAAGGCCTCCTAGCCTATAGAGGTTGTGCTCTATAGGGTTTTGGGAAGTCATAATGTCGTTATAGCAACATGTAACACCCATTTCTTTCAACTTTCATCACAAACATATTTATTTATAGTGGCTTGGAAGAGCTTGGCTTTAGCTTGTTACCACTTCGGGTCGTTCCCTCTCACCAAGCCTTAAGGGCTACTCGGGAGGCAAGCCCCCTTCTAAGGATAAAATAAAAAGAGCCTATTGATGAAGACACAAAAGACAAGTTTGTTAATTTTAGAGCACCAATTGAAGTGTTTGCTAAACTATGAAGACACATGGTTTCAAAATCTAAATTAAATTATATATTTATGGACTATCTAAATTAAATTATAAATTATAAATTATAAATAATAAATGGGAAAGACAGGGGTCTTCAAGATCTAAATTTTAAATTAAAACCATGATCTATTATAAATGGACTTAAGGGGGGAGAGAAAATGTCAATTACACAACAAGCAAGTTAATGGAATTTGAAATGCAAATACACATATTATTTCAAATTAAAACAATTACTTTTAATTAAAACAAGATTATTTTTAATCCTACTATTTCCAATTGATTTAATAAAAATAACATCATTTAAAATTAATTAAGATAGAATTATTATATAAATTAAATTAATTTAATTTAATTAATATTATTTAAAATAATTTTCATAAAAATATTAGATAAAAAAATATTTAACTAATACTAACAAATAAACACAATTTTTGGTACGTAATACATATAAAATTAAATAGAAATACAAATAAAAATACATACTTGCATCATGATATCTTTGCCTTCTTTGTTCTTGATATCTTTGTTCCGTTTTGGGAGAATAATCCCTTGAAGTCTTATTTTGCCTTCTCTTCTTGTTCCCCATGCTTTTAAAATAACCTTCAAATATCTTCAAATTATTGCCCTCAAAATAACTTTCAAATGTCTTCTTTCATCCAAAAATGTGAATTGTTTTAATCATTTGTATGCAAAAAAATGAAAAAAAGCATATATATTTATATGACTGTACAAAAATGTAAAAAAAATAAAATTGGGTCAACTAGGGTTTGAATGAATGTCGACAGTTACAAAAGGTTGAGTTCGTTCGAACCTGGCCGTTACATGAAAGTACACATCATTATTTTGCCCAATGGGCTCGAGCGAAGGGGGGTTCGATCGAACCCCCCTTCGCTCGAACCTCTATTCGTTCGAACCTCCTTTTTAGAGATCTCTCCTCAAATTTTTCAAAGTTCTGAGAAATTTTTGCCTTCGAACCTCTAGTTCAAGGCGCAAATGAAAGAATCTTGATAACCCAAAAATATATGATGGTAGTGCTCGGAGAAAGCTTTCCAACGAGTATAATTTTATTACATTGTGAATTTATTATGTTCTTGTTTTTTTAATTTTATGGAATATTGGTTTTTCACCTAACATGAATTTCTCTGTTCAACACATTGGGAAAAATAGGAAACTAATTCAAAAAAAAATTGAAAAATATCTATGCCCTAGGTATTGATGTCTTCTTTCTAAAAAAAAATAAAATTGAATTTTGATATATATAGAACAAGTTATGTGTTCAAACTTAAACCTATGTCTGAATTATAACTAGTCGGACTTCAAAACTTAATAAAATGAAAAATATTCAATATATCATGACCAAACCAACAAGCCCTGGATATTGATGTTACAAAGCAAAATTTGAAATAATTGAGTTTTTATCATTTATAGAAAAAAAAAAGTTATGCATTTCAGGAGGCACATCACTCTTAAAAAATGTAGTTTGCTGTAAAAAACTACTTTTCGAAGGAGATAGAAAACATTTATAAAAAAATCTTCAAAAAAAATTGAAAAAAATGTATTTAGAATCTATAGACAAAATGCTACAAATCACTAATTTACATCATCTTCAAATTATTAATGGTTTAAAAGTTATAGTTGTTGGAAGTTGAAGATTATTTTAAAAATGTTCATCTCATTGTCAAAAGTGGCAAAAAAGTGGGAACCATTATTGTGAGTTCACCTGATTGTCATAGGCACGGAAAACAATCGTTCCACCAAGAACTCATAATGATTCTTCTTTTCCATTATTTTTAGAAGAGAGGTGATGTTTGCCATGGCATCTATAGCTTTGTTGTCTAATATGGGAATTTGTTCAAATTTGGTCTCAACAAAGTATTTCTTAAAATCATCCACCATTCTTTTGTACGACATCAGCTTGCCGTCCTTTGTTTGATAGTCATCATTGACATGATTAATGACCAATTGAGAGTCTCCATAGACTTGTAACTCTGTGATCTTCCATTCTACTACCACTTTGATTCTTGTAACCAGTGCTTCATATTCAGAATTGTTGTTTGTGCAGGGGGAACATCAACCTATAAGACCTTGGGATTGTGTGTCCCTGAGGAGTAATGAATAGGATTCTAGCACCCAATCCATGTTGGGTGTAAGATCCATCAGAGTATAGTGCCCACGGTTGTGTTGTAACTGCTAATACATCTATATCTGGGAATTCAATATGCATCAAATGATTATCTTGCAATGGCACTTCAACTAACTGATCTACTATTGCTTGGCCCTTGATGGCTCTTCAGTCCATATATTGAATGTCAAATTCATTCAATATCATCACCCACTTTTCTAGTCTGCCTGTTAGAGCGGCCTTGTTGAGTAGATATTTTTATGGATCTATCTTTGCTATAAGCTTGATTGTGTGGGATAACATATAGTGTCGCAACTTTTGAGATGCAAACACCATAGCTAAACAAGCCTTTTTAATGAATGTATAGTTAAGGTCATAACCACTCAATGTTCTGCTAATGTAGTACACAACCCTTTCTTTTCCCGTTGAATCTTCTTGTGCTAGCAAAGCTCCCAAAGATACCGCAGTTACTGAGATGTATAAAAGAAGTGGTTTTTCTGTTATTGGAGGTACCAATATAGGTGGATTCATCAAATATTGCTTTAACTGATCAAAGGCTTCTTCAATTTTACCTCCCATTTGAAAGGAACATTCTTGTGTAGTAAGTGAGTGAAAGGTAGACACTTGTCGGCTAGCTGCGCGATGAATCTTCTGATGGATTACAGTCTTCCCTATAGCGATCTTAATTGGTTGATGTTTCTAGGAGGAGGCATCTCCATGATTGCTTGTACTTTTGTTGGATCTACCTCAATGCCCTTCGTTGACACTATGTACCCTAGGATTTTGTCTAATGTTACTCCAAATACACGCTTCTTCAAATTTAGTCGTACATTCAATTTTTCCAACCGCTGAAAGATTTTATCTAGGGGTATGTGCAAGATCATGAGGCATCAAAAAGTGGCAATATGAAAAAAATTGCATTCTCCACTCGCCTAAAAACGCGAAAAATTTGTGTTGACTTTTTCCTTGGCTTGGATGTCAGTGCATCTAGCCATGGCAAAAACCCAAGCAAATTGGATATCCGATATTAATAAAATATATAATATATGAATAGTATATTATATATTATTTAATATATAATATATTACATGATATATAATATATTACATACTCTATATTATATATTGTTTAATATTTAATATATAAGACATCCTAGAGAAAGGTTTAGGTATCAGAAATCCTATTTGGATTGGATATCTGATTCCTATGGGTATTTTTATACGCATTGAGACAGTCTGTGGGTCATTTTTCACCCACGAGCTACACGAAGTGTTGAAAGTGGCACCTAAATTATCCTCCAATCAAATATGTCTTATGATGTGTTATACAACATATCATGAATTGGTGAAAATATGTAACTCCCCTTTACAACTCTCTTATGCATTCAACAACATATACATTTCCTACATATGCAAACTTCTAGAGACCATAACTTTTGATTCATTGGGTTGATTGCATTTGTTTTTATTTTTTTAATTGAGGCACTTGAAGAGATTTGTGCAATGAGCACCCTCACAAGAAATGTTGATCAATTGAACATATTTATATTGATAAAAAGCTAAGCATGTAGACTAGAAATTGAGTTTTTCCATTTTATATTTGAAAATCACACATTTTGTAATATTAATATTAGGAGCAAGACTGAGAGACATTTCACAACATGACATGACAAATGCATGTAAAATTCCTCCTTTGGACATATATGCATTGTAGGAAATAGACAATATTTATTTTAATTAACCATGCTTTGACTTGTGCAAATTATCGGTTAGATTAAGTAATTGATTTTAGTCCACTAATGATGTGAGAGGGAAAAAAAGAAATTAAATAAATATGGTTCATTTTTCTAATTTTCGGTAATATGCATGATGGACTTAAATAAATAAAATTTGGGATTATTTATATGTAAAGTTGGACTTTAGAAATGGAATCAACTAAATAATTAATTAGACTCGACTTATTCAATTAATGTTTAAGACATGATTAAGTGACTTAAATAGATAATCAAAAAATAATTAATATTATCAAATAATTTAAGAATTAATTAAATAAATATAATTAATTTAAGTAATTTAGGGATAATAATGTGTAGTGGTTCAATGACAACAAAATTGTTGAGAGTTGATTTTGGATGTCTCTAATGTTAATATATAAATCTATACCTCCAAGTTATTAGCTCAAAATTAGAAGTTTCTTATGCTTTGAAAATTCAAAAACTGATATACAACATTAGAATGTCGCTAGGTTAATCAGTACACTTCATCTCTATCATACTCAATTTAGATGTAGGTTAAAAAGAAAAAGATATCCGCTTTAAATAAAACCAAACATCAAATATGTTTAGAATTATTAAAAATAAATAAATATTTTTATTAAAATTAGGAAAAGAAAAATTCATCAAACTTTAGATTAATTTTTTTAATTTGATACTAATAATAATTTTGGTGCAACCAAGTTGACTCCTCGAAAATTAAAAAGTGGAAAATTGGTACCGTGCTAATGTTTAGACACGAACAAATACAATAATATATGAAGAGACCAAGTTGAATTATTACAAAGAATTAAAAAAATAAAAATAAATAAAAACTTTAATTATTGGCACGCATAATGACTCCCTTGCTTGTTTATGAGAGAAAAATGATTTATGTTTTGCCTTAATGAATGAGGGAATTATAGTTAAGAGTATCAACCCATACCTATGACGTGTACATTGACGGCTATTAAAATATATTGTTGTTTGAACCCTAAGTCAAATTAAATATAGTGGTTTTCAATGGTGGGTTAAAAATAATGATTTTGATGTGACGAGGGCATCAAATCTTTGCTAAAATTAATTAATCATTTTCATTTTTGTTGATTGAAAATAATAAGCAAATAAACAAAACGAATATTTTGAATTGTAACTATTTTATACATAGAACTTGGAAAAGTTTCATATTGTTTTTTCACCAAAACCAATGAATGGATTAGATGGGCATCTCTCATGCTAGATGGGCCATGGTTTGTCCCCATAATTTGGGCCATAAACCTTCTTTTCAGCCTGCTTTGTGTGTACCACATATATTCCTAAAGAGCATCCAATTACTCCTATCAAAGATTGTAAATATGACAATTAGGTTGTCTTAAATGTATCAATTAATTTGTAAGATCATTTACTTTTATATGGAAGTTAGCAAATAACATTATTTGTTCTTGAATCTTAATATTATTTATGTTTAAAATTCATTTCAATTTCGCCTAATTCATTTTTCTACCTTCATTCAGATATATGAGTGTAGAATTCATTTAGAATAGTTCTACATCCATAGATCTAAATTCCATATTTTCAATTTTTTGAAATTTAAGTCTTTGCCATACTTATGCCTGATTCTTATGAGTCGACTAAAACGTGAATTTTCCAAATTATCAAGGACTAAATCATATGGAAGTTAGAGATCTAAACAACAAAGAGAGTAATCAATCGAGCTTAAGTTTATAGTCACATTTCAATGTTAGAGATGAAAAGTCCCAAAAACCTCAAAATTCTCTTATTCTTTTTAACTTGAAAAGAGATTTGTTGCAAATATAGTAGCTCAAAGAAAGTAAAAGATCCTCCTAGCATATAAAGTTTGTCTCACCATATAGGCAATGAGGAGAAAATCATACAATGTCTAGAAGATTGATGTTTTTGTTCCATTAAATGAGAAAGGGAACCAAGCTTTCCATATGCTCTTGAATCAACTAGATCATTGTTGTTTAAAGTACCATGCCATTAGAATTTTTCCTTCTAGCCAACTTCTCCCCAAACACCTTTAGCAATGGTTGTGAATATTTTGTATTTGACGAGAAACTGCTAGGGAGAAAAGACTTTTAGAGCTCTATGATCTATTTAGCAATTAGACATATAACTTTAGTTACTAGATCAGTCATTCCCTAACAATATTTATTTTTAGATTAGATATATGATGAAGCCAAGAAGCCACTAGCCACCCTTTATTCTTGCTTCATTTTGCCATGAGGAATCCTAGATCCCAAATGGGATGCCCAATATCTAGATATTTCACCATTTAATGATGTATTTCCATTTTTTATTGATCGATGAAGGGGGTGGGACAATTGTGTTGACTTGGTGGTCAACATCTCCTTTGGGGTTCTCGACATGGCTTAACTACCTCCCATGGATCTGAGTAAGTTTGGTGTTTGTGACATTCGTTGACAGCTCGAGATTTTGGCGCAACGACAAACATACCAACAATTGGTATCAAAGCCTTGGGTCATGGGTTCGAATCCCAGGAGGTCTCCTTCATTCCGTTGGTGCGGAACCCTCAATTGGTGCTGAGGAGGAAATTGTTGACTTGGTGGCCAGCACCTCCTTTGGGGTTCATGACATGGCTTAACCACCTCCCGTGGATCTAGGTAAGTTTGGTGTTTGTGACGTTCATTGAAAACTCGAGCTTTTGGTGCAAGGGCAAACATATCAACAAATTGAAGTCACCATGAAAGCGTGATGTCATCAACATAGTGTGAGAAAAGAGTCACTTCATTATCAATTAGCAAGATGCCTTGAATCGAGTTCTGGTTTTCTAGAATCCAGTGGGTAAAAAACCTAAAGCATTAGTTGTAAAACATGGAAAAATGGGGCCATTAGGAATCCTTGTATTATAGATCTATGTCTAGGGAAGATGGGTTAGAAAACCATTCACAACAATAAACTAATTGACTTTAGAGAAAAAAAAAATTGTATATGAAATATGAGTCTAGGCCCAAAGCTCAACCACATGAGCATTTTTTGAGTGAACTATACCATCTTATTCTATCATAGGCCTTGTCAAATTCTAGCTTGATAAGAAACCATCATTACTAGTATATGTCCATTCAATTGTCTCTCAAGCAAGCACAATATTATCCAATATGAATCTACCCCAAGAAAGCCAATTTACTCCAATCTCGCAAACTCTTGGGTTGTTTGTTTGGTCCTCTTATATTAGCAATGACAATAATCTTGCAATTGTCATTTAGGAAGGTTATAAGCCTCAAAGCAAAGGCAATTTTATCATTATTCCATTTAGGGACAATATTTATAAGTCTATGGTTACTAGAAGGACCTAAAGAACCTTTAGTAAGGGCTCCTTTGTAGATGTTATACAATTCCTCTTTAATAAAAGACCATATTATCTTATAGAATTTTGTAGGGAGATCATCCATTCCATGGCTTCTAGGACCAACCATATCTTCTGGGATCATATCAAACTCTTCAAGTGTGAATAGATGATCTAACTTAAATTTTTTGTTCATGACCAATATTATTAGTAATATAACTATCAATTGAACCTTTATAGTTAGTGTCTCCTTTAGTTTAGTTAGCAAAAAAATGTTTATAATATTGAAAAAAATAGTTTTAATGTCTTCAAGATGGTCACAAATCTTTCCTTCTTGATTATAAAAGAAAAACACATTTTCTTGACTGTGTTTGTCTTTCAAATAGTTAAAAAGAACTTGGTTGTCTTATCTCCTTTCATCTAATGCAATATGACCCTCAATCAGATTCCTCTACTTCTATATAATTAAAATCTTCAACAAATACTACAAACTACAAAATTTATTTATTCTCTATAATTATAAACTCGTAAAAAAACCAATAAAACTCTACTTTTCTATTATTTCCTTGAGATTTTCTCCATTTATATAGTATTCCATTCCATCCTCTTCCCATACAATTTTTTATTTCTATTTTTATTTTGAAGAACCCGTACAATTTTATAATGGAAGTGCAGTTGTTGATAACATTGTACCACTATTGAATCCAACTACAACTGTTATCACGTCTAGTATTTCATTCCAATAAAAGCTGTTTTCTTTGCATTGGATCTTTGAAAAAACTATTTTGTAATGCTCCACTTATAGAATACTAATATGCCAAGATGGTCAAAAAGTGCATAGAATTTTGTTAAAAAAGAATTAAAATTTAATTGTAATTCCTTAAACATCTACACCAGCGTCTCGTACACTCCACTTCACCGCACGCCCTGACATGATAGTAGAAAAAAACAATTAATTCAAACATAAATTGATTCAACACTAATACAAAGCCAGTCCATGTTCAATTTCTTTTTAAATTGCATAATTGAACGTTACACACTCTCACGAAATTAAAATATACAAATTTCTACTCACATACGAAAAAGGAAATACTAGATAATGATTGTTCATTCGAATTTTTGGTATGATAGAGATAAACTGGTTTTTATTAAAATAGTTTGATGCGACAGATGGCATCAAATCTTTGATTGGACTGACGTAAGCCATTAATCTATTGAAATCTATATTTTCAACTTGTTATTATCAATAATTAATTATTGTTTTTATACGTAGAAGTGAGATTCATCCTGCATACTTCATTGATGAAATAGATGTATTTCTAAGCATTTTAATCCACTGAAAAATTTTATCATTAAAAAAACATTTAAGTTGAAGTAGTATGAGAATGAATAATCTTTTTGGAAATTCCATAAATGTAGTTCTATTCAACAACTCTATATGATAGAAGATGGTTTCAACTTTCAGTTTATTACTGCGATTTATTGTCTTGTCTTATTAGGGGAAGAGTATCAGTTATCATCCATGTTCCAATAACGGTTCACTCCATGCTCACCCAACCCTTCAATTACTAACTTCAAAGAAACCAAAAAGATGATAATTAAAAGTCCATAGGGGAAGAGCACCAGTAGCCGTCATAGCTAACTTCGCGCACCCACAGATCCTAAATGGTACATCAGATTTTAATTTTTTTTTTCAGTTGTCTTCGTATGTGACTTAACTACTTATAGCTATTGATCTGGCTTCTGGGTAGTAACGATGTACGTTGTGGAATCAATTATGCGCACAAAGGTCAATAAGTACACATTTCAAAGTGTCGCTTGATACCTAACTAAAGATGTTCCAGTAACCGTCAACTCAAAATCACTAGTACTTGTTGACAAATGTCCCAATAGTGGTGCACAAATGTTCCAATAGTGGTACACAAATGGGACAAATATTCCAATAGTTGTGCACAAATGGGCCAATTAATTACAAAAAATGATCGACTATTGGTACAAAACAAATTTATTAATGGTTTTTTCACTATGACAGCTATTGGGGGGTCAACAGGGCAATAAGGTGATGGTTATTGGAACTATGTTATCTATTGATGCTCTTCCCCTATTAGTAAATTTCTCATGTACCAATAGCTGCTCACTTTTTACCTTTTTTGCTTCAGAATTGGTCCATTTGTGCACAACTACTGGTACATTTGTGCACAACTACTGGTCAATTGTGTATAAGTATTGGCAATTTTAAGTGTACAGTTATTGGGGCATCTATAAATAGGTATCGAGTGACACTTTCAAATATGTACTCTTTGACTCTTGCATGCATAAGCCAAAACAATAGCTATAAACAGTTAAATAGCATACAAAAAAAAAAAAAAAAAAAAATCATCAAAAACCAATATACTATTTAAGATTTCTGAATATATGAAATTAGCTATAACGATTACTAATAAGCTTCTCCTAAATCTATTTAGTAACTCTAGTGAGAAAATAATGATGGGAGAATATTTCATCCTCCAATTTATAGCTGTTATTTTACAACTGTCTTTTAGTTCTCACTGAATCTTGATCTACAAATGCTCCACTTGGTATGACTTTCAATATAGTCCACCAATAAGTTTCAACTGTTAATACTGTTCAACAGTGACTTTTTGTTCATGTCTGTTTGACTGTGAATCTATAGCTGTTATTTGTAATCTTTTTATTCTCTGTAATTCAATTAAAAAATGCTTTTATCACTGAGGACTGAAAAGAAGTATTTTGTAGGAGGACTGAAAAGAAGTATTTTGTAGGAGGACTGAAAAGAAGTATTTTGTAGGCTTGGTAAATAATTATGATTAGATGACAACGGGGTAGCACTGGCCGACAATAGTTATGGCATTCTCGCATGCTAGATGGACCACAAGTTTTTCCTGTGAAAGTGGCCCACACGTATGCATCATAATCTTTTTTGTTTTCTTATTTTTTTCCATGCCAAGCTGAAAAGTTATATATGGTTTTAGATTTTTAAATAAGTTCTCATAATTTGAATAGAATAATTTAAGGCAATTCAGACATTAGCTTCCAAGCTATTTATATTTTAATTCTTTTACTTTTCATTAAATCAATTGATATTGTTTTTATTATTTTAGTAAGAATACATTTTTGCAATGAATGAAGTGTATGTCTTTAGTTGTAAGTTTAATTATTTGTTATTGTGTTTTTTATTTGATCAAATTTACTTTAACTTAAAAGAAACTCAATCAAATGTTCTTTGAAAGAATTAAATGAGTAGAAACTAAATATCATCTTAAAAAGACAACTCAAGTAAATATAAGGATAAAAATTGTACATTTAGTAATTCTCCCTCTTATTTCACACTTACCTCTCCCTTAAATCCATAACCTACGCTAGCACACGACCACTTTCACATCTAAATACTTTCTTTTTCTCACCCTCAACCTTTCCTATATATCTCTATTGTAGGTTTGATTAATTGTTAATGTGTTTTTTATTCACTCAAATACACTTTAAATGAAAGTCAACCAATTTTATTTTATTTTCCATAGAAATTAAATATCATCTTAAAAATGTAATTCAATTTTTACGCTTGTTTCACACTCACTTTAGCACCCCCCTTTTTTAAGTATGGTTTTGATTTTCTTTTGCCACTTAGAGATCAAGTTTCCCTTGAGCCCATAACACAATACCAATTTCACATCTAAACATTATTTTTCCTCTCTCAACATTTCCTATATCCTAGATGCTAAGAGTGTTGCACTCTCATCCTCCAGATAAGACCATACATGCTCGCATCCCATGAATTTAAAATCCACTTTTTTCCATCCAAACACTCCATTTTTCACACCCCACAACCCTTAATTCACTTCTAACAATTAGAAAGGGTTAGTTGCTTAGGAAAAAAAAGAGGTTAAATTCAAAAAAAAATCATAGGGGATGACCCCTATCCAGCCCCAATTCAAATCATTTGTAAGAGAATTCACTCGCATAGGCAATACTAGCATGATCTTCATTGCTAGATCATCACTATTGTAGCAACTCACATCTTACACCACATCCAAAGCTTATCTTTTCATAAACTATTGAATTGACCTATAGAATTTGGCTATGATATATCCTCAAAAGTGCGATAAGAACCATTTTTCTCCAAAATAGACATCTCAAGTGTGCAATTGTATGAAAACTTTTGAGAAGTGGTTTTTCCATTAAGAGTTGTAGAGGGCACTAGCACAATCATATTGTGCATTTGAATTTAAAAAAAATAGAACTACAACTATATGGATTATATTGCACACCTAGTGAGATACTACAAAATTTGATTCCAAAATGAGAAAAAAAATTGAATTCCAACAATGTCAACCCTCCTCCTAACTTTCTCCATATGTTAATGTCTACTTTAGTAATCAAAATAGACAAGCCTCTCTTACCCTCTCCTTCTTTCATCGTGTGATATACAAACTAAGAGAGACACTCCTTAATGACTTGTCAATGTCTAGCCTTGTAGCCCTTCTATGACATCTCAAGGATGTTAGAGAAAGTGTGAATTCCAACACTAACACATTTTAAACATTATTTGGCATATAAAAAACATAAGAAAACATCAAAAACAATACTTGAAACATAAGGAGAACACATGATAATGACTAGAATATTAGGGGTTACCCAAGGGAAATCCCAAATCCCTTAAAGGGGAAAAATATAGTAAGAGTGAGTACTTTTCTCCTCAATCCACTATGTACCAATCAATTATACATTGTAATTTAAGTTGGTAATGTATATTAACACTATCATTTATCATGTTTGTGTACCTTGTCAAACCCTATAATGGTGTCTCCAAAACCTTGCTCCATGATGACAAAACCTGCCAAATGGCTTACCTTGAGAATAATAAGGAAACTAGTTGGAATGCACTATGTGTAGCTCTCTCTCTCTCTCTCTCTCTCTCTCTCTCTCTCTCTCTCTCTCTCTCTCTCTCTCTCTCTCTCTCTCTCTCTCTCTCTCTCTCTCTCTCTCTCTCTCTCTCTCTCTCTCTCTCTCTGTGTGTGTGTGTATAGAGAGAGAGATAGATAGATAGATGCATACATACACATACACATGTGTATGCATATGTATACATGCGTATACATGTATATACATATTTGTATAGGTGTGTGTGTGTGTGTGCGCGCGCGCGCGCGCGTGTGCGTGTGCATGTGTCACTTACACACCAAGAGATGATCACAAATATGATGCAATAGAGTGGAATTCTCTACTTTTTCTAGGAGGTGATTTTTTTATCACAATAGTTGGGACAAATTTGTTGCCTCTAATACAAAAATGTCTTGTATATTTTTCTTAAACAAACATCATTTTTCAACCTAAAGATGTTCAACTTATCTCAAGGCCTCCCCTAACCCTCAAACAAACATTTAAACTTTTGAGACTAATGGACATCTTGATGTAAGGTCCTCAAACAACTCTTTTTGAGTTTAAATACACGTAATCCTCTAAGAACATAAAACAATGTGTCATTTTACAAACCATCACATTTCTATTTATAGTTAATCTCAACCTCAACTATTAGTTTTGTTCTATTTTAAAACAAAAGTATTTTAGTAAATGAATTACTATTATTCAATTTTTGGATTCTAAAAGGAAGACCACGGTAAATTAAAAAACACATATTGTAGTGTAACATGATCACAAGGGATGAATTTTAATCATCCCTAAAGTAAAACAAACCCCTACAACCACTTTCTTGTAACCAAGGTTAAAGAGATGAATTTTTCACTAAAATCTTGCTAATTTATTTAAGACCTTTACATGATCCAGCATTCTATTTGAAGACAAGTGATGAAACTCAAATATTCTAAAGTGAATAATGGGACCTTTTCACCTTGTTTTTTCTTTGCTTCTTTATTGAATGAAAATGGAGTGCACCCTTAAGATTCACTTGAAGTGCTTTTTGTGATGTGTGATGGATGGTGGAATGTGGTTGCTTAGTAGAAATTAGCAATATGATGTTGGGATTAGGATGATAGATCAAGAAAACAACATCATCAAGATAAGATGAAAGTGGATAATGAAAATGTGATACGCGGCTTCCAATTTATATAATTTTCACAAGGAAAATTAATGCTCGAGACACATTGTTTAACAAGAATTTGAAGAAGACAAATGCATGGATTAAAGGCTTAGCCTTGTGATAAGTATCACAAGAGAGATAGAGGTGTCACATGGAATGTAAAAGCTAGGTATGCTCACACATGTATGAGCAAAGGAGTGGAGATAGATGCAAGATGAAAAGGAGACTACACATGTGTCAAGAGCATGCTCACACACGTGTGAACAAGGAGTGAGGTGAACAAACATGTTTACACATGTATGAGAGGTGTAGGGACACTTGTCATATGATGATGAGTTTATATTTAATTCTACAATATACTCCACATAAATGATAAACATTTAACCATCTTTAAATTAAACTAGATTATAATTTTTAACTATATAAATGAATTATAATTTAATACTACTAAAAAGAATCCAAAAAAATAAACAATTCCATATTCGATAATAATAAAAATAAAAGATATAACATATCTATATTTATATAAGGGAGCTCGCTGTCTTGTTTTTATGAATATTTTTACCTTTCTTTGAAATTCTAAATATTCTATGGAATGCCCATTTTATCAAAATCCTAAAATAACTATCATTTCCTACCAATGAAAAATAATAATAAATATGTAACAAAAACAAGAATAAAACAATAATAATAAAATGAGAAGAGTCAAAATTCAACCCATGTGTCGAAAGCCCAATTCACCTAAGCTGGGAAAACTTCAAGTCGCAAATTCGAAAGTTGGCTGGCGTATTGAACTAGCTGTCAACAAATTAAACCATCTCCATCGTACAAGATTAAGATTTTCAAGAAGAGAACATGGTTAAAATCCAAACCACGAAGCTAAAAAGAAACTAGGCAACAAAAGCTAATTGTTCTCTTTTTTAACAGCGGTGAGAAATTATCGGCCTATTGCAAGATTGTCGGTGGGGGGAAAACCTGAAAAGATCTAGGCAGCTACTGAGAATTATTTAATCAATCTGCCTGAATCATCTGAGGTCCTAAACCTCTCAATGGTGGTAATAGGTAAGTACCCCGCCTTGGACGTAGATTGAATCAGAAACAACGCAAAGCATTTATCTCTTCGAGTGGTGTGCGGTAACACAGACATCCATGCATGGAAGTAGCGCAGCGTACGGGATAAAAGGGTAAGGCAACGTTAAATATAGTGCCATGGGGTTCATCTACTACGTGTACGGATGAGGATCGAACACGGCACACCCCTGCTGCCCAAGAGAAAAATAATGCATACCTGGTCTAGAACACTAGATCTGTCTACCAAACGACAGTAACTACCTGAGAAATCTAACAAAAGAACGCTTCTTTTACAAGACCCATATCAGCTGGACGCAGAATGGCTTTTGCTAGGCTCATGTGTACTGTAGTTAGCCCTGTTCATAGTCAGTAGGTTGTATATCTAAAGGATGTCATTGATTAAGGGGCTGTAAATCACATTTTGTTTCAGAGTTTGCCACTGGTAGACAGTGAACCTTTTTTTACTGTAAAACAGGCTTTTAAGGCCTGTTGGAGTTAGCCACTGTTAGATATTGAAGCGCTCTTGTTCTCCAGCAGGCTTTAAGGATTGTCGGTAATGGTCCTGATGAAGTATGGAATGGGCCACAAGAAAAAGGGTGTGGTGGACATTGATTCTGAGAACAAGGTGGGGTGGGGTAGGACTCTGAACATGGGTTCGCCTCTGAGGCGTTATATGCTTGCTGCCGTATTGGCCTTGCAAATCATAATACTTGTAATTGTAAGGGGATTGCCAGTACCATTCCCCTGGTTGCCTCCTTGTCCCGTGCCAGTAGCAGATGTTTCTGCGACTGTGGGTGCGGCAGCATTAAATGTTACTGCAAGTTGGGATGATGATAGTGAAACCTCAAATGATTCGAAGGATGATGTAGCGGTATCCGGTGACTTTGTTACTGAGTCAGTTGCGTCAGATGTTTCTAATGCTGAGAATGCAAGCTGCGAGTTAGGTCTTGTCTATGTGTATAATTTGCCTCCTGTTTTCAATACTGATTTGCTGAAAAATTGCTCTACTTTGAGTCCTTGGAACTCCTTTTGCCCTGCCATTGTGAATTTTGGCTATGGGGATGTGATCAGGAGACCAAAGTTGCAAGCAGAAGAGAGAGGGACTTGGTATAAGACTGATCAGTTCACAGGGGAGATCATTTTTCATAAAAAGCTGATGGAGCATCCCTGTGTCACAGATAAGCCTCATTTGGCCAGGGCATTCTATGTGCCCTTCTATGCTGGTTTGGCTGTGGGGAGGTACCTGTGGAGGGAGTACCCCGCTGAGGTTAGGGACCGCGATGGGAAAATGGTGCTGGAGTGGTTGCAGGAGCAGGAGTATTGGAAGCGTAACTCAGGCTGGGATCACTTTATGGTGGTGGGGAGGATCACCTGGGATTTTAGGTAAGACTGATTTTCATGAGTCCCATTTGAGAAGTTCGTGGATCTCGATTAATGATTTTAGATTAGAAATCTACAATACCTTTTTCCTCAAATTTTTAAAGTGAATCTTCATTTGTATTTCAAGGAACCATACAGTTTAAAAGATATGTTTGGATGCCCGATTCTGTTTTATTAGCATTTTAAAGACCTTGGCTGATCATTTTAGATATCCAATGCCTCGGAAATGTACAGACTCTTTCGTTTTTAAATTTGTTAATTTTTATTCAAATTTTCAAAATGCTAGTACATTGTGATTAAGAGACTGAATCTTCATTTGTGGTTTATCAATGCTGGAAGATTTTATGGAACTATGCCCTTTTTAGAAGTTTAGATATATGATGCCCAATTCTCAAAATTGAAATTTAGCATAAGTTCACAAGATTTTTCAAGTATATTTTAAGCATTTATACGATTTGTTATGAAAAGTTGACAATTATCTTCAATGGGTGCTATTTTCGAAAGTAATCTTGAACAGAAGTGTCAAATGGCAAATATCATCCACTGAACATTTTCACAATTTCAGTAGATCCAAGGATATAGGTTTGTTAGTTTAATCTTGAACAGAAGTGTCAAATGGCAAATATCATCCACTGCACATTTTCACAATTTCAGTAGATCCAAGGATATAGGTTTGTTAGTTTCTTTAGGGTTTTACATTTTTTGTGTTTCAATGCTGGCAAATACTCAATCTTCATTTGGAATTGGCGAATGGCTTGTAAAGAAATTGAAGAAAATGTCAGTTGGTGTTTAACCAAATTTCCCTATTTGCAGGAGATCCAAAGATGAAGATTGGGGGAGTAGTTTCATGTACATGCCAGGGATCAAGAACGTCACAAGGCTGCTGATAGAGAGAAACCCCTGGGATGACAAGGAGATGGGAGTCCCATACCCAACTGCTTTTCATCCCAGAAGTGCTCAGGATGTGCTGAGGTGGCAGGATCATCTCAGAAATGTTGAGAGGACCAAACTCTTTTCTTTTGCAGGGGCAAGCAGGAAATACATACCCAACGATTTCAGGGGAATTCTGTTGGACCAGTGCATGAGGTCAATGAATTGCAGATCCCTCGATTGTTCAGGAACCCGATGTGTCAATGACACCATGGCCGCTGTCCATCTGTTTCTGGATTCAACATTCTGTCTACAACCCAGGGGTGACAGCTTTACTCGGAAGTCCATCTTTGATTGCCTTATAGCAGGGTCCATTCCTGTGTTTTTCTGGCACAGGAGTGCATATTGGCAGTACGAGTGGCACCTCCCTTCCAATTACAGTAGCTATTCTGTTTTCATTTCAAAGCACGATATTAGAAATGGTACTCAAATAGAAGAGGTTCTTAAGAGAATACCTGCTGCAGAAGTTCAGAGACTGAGGGAAACAGTTATAAGCTCTATTCCTAGATATGTATACTCTGCACCTGGGCACCGGTTGAAGGGTATGAAAGATGCTGTAGACACTGCTATTGATGGGTTTCTAAATACGGTCAAGTCATCGAGTCTAGCTCATATATAGGGACTTAGTGAGTATTAGGTTATTTGTACATATAATGTTTTTGAGGTAATTCCATATTACTCTAATTAGAGTGACATTTCTCAGGTGTCTGGTTCTTTAGGGACTTGGATCTATGATTTTAAGCCCAAAGTTCACAAGTGCCAGTGAAATATAGGTGCTAATTTTTTGTCAGATAAAAGAATTGTAGGATTTATATTTATTGCTAAGGTACATAATTCTTTGTGACAAGTATTACAATAAAAGGCCTGCCAAGGCCAGTTCTTAGCCATCAAAACACAATAACGAAATGAACTTGGACTGGTGTTGGAACATTTATTTTGATCATGGTTTTAGTTCTATATCTTTTGTCGTTGGATTCCTTTTAGCACTTTTAATTAACTGTTTCAACTTATTGTACTCGAGTTCCATTAATGTACATATGAGTTCATGGATCCAATCTGGTTATATGCACAGATAAATATTATATCTTTTTTTGTTCTAGGAAACAACCAATTAATTTGAATTTGTTTTTTCCTGTTAAGTTGAAGTCTTGCAGTTGTGCCGTGGGTCCAAGTTCAGATTAATTACTTTTCTTTTCCGAACAATTGTGGTGGAATCACTTCTGCCAACATTGTTCTTGCTTTCTGGCGAAGTAACAGTTCTTTCATTAACTGGAAGTAAACATGCCTTCTACAATTTACAGATCAGAAACCCAAACCTTAAGCATAAAAACTAATATGCATTTCAGTTCGAATTAACATAAGAATTCACTACTACAATGGGCAACCATGTTTTGGAAGTCTGAATATGGCAATTGATATTTAATCTGTTGCAAATATGGATTACATTTATTGATAGTTTGTACAGGAGTTATTGTTCAAGTTTGCTTAGCAGATGACAAAAACCAACCGCAGAACAAAACTGCCTTTGATGGAGACCTCGATGGCATTATAATCATCATTCAGAAATGTGTTTCAAGAACAGTGATTCAATACATACGTTGTACCCAGAATTGGAACATGTACTTAAAAACTTTGGAAGACTAGCATCTGAAGCTGGAAATGATGGGAAAGCGGAAACTCTTAGAAATGGTACATTTAGTTTTCTGGTACCCCTAAAGTAAAAACAGTATTGGAAATTTTGAAAGTTGATTTCTAGTGCCAGAGCCTTTTCGGAACTCTTGAGGAAATGTGTAAAATTTAAAAAATGTGTCTGAATCTGCGGAAATTCTTAACCACCCCCTCTTTGTAGGAGGTTCCAATGGCTTCCAATGAGGGCGAAGAGGGTGGTGTGAATGCAGCTCTGGTCTCTTGATTCTAGGAGCTTCAAATAGGAATGAAGAGGATGGTTTGAATGCAATTTTGGTCTATTGATTGCTTATGTGTTAAATTGAATGGCAAGGCAACAATTATAATTGAATTAAACATTCAGGCTTACAATATTGAATATACGTCAAAGAATTCTATTAGTCAACAGCTTCAAGATGATTTTAGTAAATTGAGAATGCTTCTGGAATAAATGTGATATTATTGTGTCAACTTTTATCACTCCATGATTGAACATCAGGATGAATGAAAGAAAGATTTTAATCATGCCTGTGAGACCAGGCAGTCTAAGGGACCGAGAACCACAACCTCAAGTTATCTTCAAACTCCTTTTTGATGTCGGATCTCCTACTATGGATCTTGATCAAGTAGCTAGCCATCCTGCTGATCTTTGCTTCCTCAAATAAATCGTGGAGGCTGTCTACTTTTAAGCCGTTTCCATACTGAATACATATATCCTCATAAGCAGCACACTCTATGAAGGTTGATATATACCAAAAAAAACGAACACAACAATAAAATATACAAATAAAATACCTAACAAAGATTTTTGAGATATAAACATCAAACTTAAAATTATTTCATGTCGGGGTAAAAATGAAAAGGATCGTCCTATTGATTACTAAAACCTGGAATACAATACAAAGTTAAAGAGTGGTTTATAGTATAATTATTATTCATCGTATTCTTAATAGATCATGGAATTTGAACTAAAATGTTGATAAAAAAACATCCACAGCTATGACCAGAACTACTTTTGATTACTTATATGGACGCTGAAAATATCATGTCTCCTATGATTATAGTATTTAATAGATTACAGAAATTATAAAATCTAGAGTGCTCCACTATTAATTTGTTGTAGCAAAACAAGAGCCTTAATGGCTTTATGATAGCTTTCTGATATGACCATATTATTCAATAGATTACAGAAGTTACAAAATCTAGATTGTTGCATTGTTAATTTGTTGTAGCAAAACAAGAGTCTCAATGGCTTTCTGATAATCAAAGATCATTTTATGGAATCTGCATCATGCGTCACAACTGCAAAATTTGTAGCTGCGCGAGAAATCCAAGCTTGGCATTATTACCACGTAAACAAGATATACTTATAATCTATATCTAACAGAGGTGTTTTGAATTGCAAAGCTTCCGGTAGAAAACTTTGTATGGTATTTTGCAACAAAATTTCACAATTTTCTGTCAAAAGGATTGCAATTCATTGTATATATTGTGGAAATATATTGTCTTTAATTGATACCCCTTTCATAGGAGGGAGATTGATTTTCTGTAAAGCTAAGCTTTTTGAAAAGCTGAGGATCAGGGTTTCAAAGAAGATTGAAGACCTAGCTTTCCTAAAAAGATAATGAAACTCCCGGGTAGTTTGTGCAGAAAACCACAGAGTTTTCTATCAAAAAAAGCATTGCAATTCTTTTATATGGATCGTGGAAATATAATGTCTTAAAGATGTTTTTGGCAAATAGCATCAGCTGCAATCTTTTTAATGTCTCCATGTGGTCGACATTGACATCTTCTAGGTCTAACCTAGGCAGAAGCAGAGGGCGCTTCCAAGATTTGAGCCTAGTCTTTCAAGTTTCTCTGCAACAAGTGACCCATCTTAGCAGAATCACAACTCAAACAAACATATTAGAAATCAATCAATATTTTCTAAGAACTCAAAAAAAGATAGCAGCAACAGTTCAAGGTGGATCTTTATATATGAATCTATTACAGTTACAATATTTTCCCACCTCTGATATCTCTAAAGGAATTACGATCCTGTTCGCATACCCATGACAGAAATAGTTCAGACAGGACAAGTCATCAAATTCCTGTTTCCCAAACTTAGTAAGCAGGTCATAACAAGGGTACATGATGCATTAGAAGAATATCAAGCTGAAGAACAAACCAATTCAAGTGAAGCCAAAATTCAAGATAACTTAGTTCACATATGGCTGGAATTGACGCTCCTGAGACACAAATGAATAAAGGATATGCTGTAGCCAGTACGGGGTGAAGTAGCAGTCGGGTTCTCTTGGGCTTATTTTCAATGGGATGGTAAAGCTCAACAAACCTTCCACCTTTCTCAAATCTAAACGTTTTATCAATAAAAAACGATGCTTGTGAAGCTAGGTGAAACATTTTGGGGCATTTAATTTAGGGATCATGGCACAGGATCAAAATGGCAAGAAATTACTTCTCTCAATTCCCATATCAAAAACTCAAGACATTATCTTTCCCAACCAGCCAGTCAGGACATGATAGGGAAAATCAGAGTTCCTCTTATTGCATTGTGATGGAATAGAAGGGCTATTATGGTTTGACTGGAAAGCATGTACTGAACAAATTGTTTAGCGTATTGCACTAGATGCATCGTAATTGTTGTCATTTTATGATACCTTTGGTCCATCAGTAAGAACCGATCAGAGATACGATCCATGGACCAGCGCTGCACTAGTTGATCAAGGAGAAAGCAGAAGAATCATGAAGTGTGAAGTGTGGGACAAGTTCCTCCCTTGGCCTTTTCTTCCTTCCCCGGAACCCTAAGGTTCTTTCCCTTTGCCTTCTCCTGTGCTTCTTCCCCAAAACCCCGAAGTTCCAAAGTTCCTTCTCTTTGCCTTCTCTCGCTTTTCCTTCTCCGGAACCCCGAGGTTCCGAAGTTCCTTCCCTTTCTTTCCCTTTCTCTTCCTTCCTTTCTCTGGAACTCCGAAACCCCGAGGTTCCGAAGTTCCTTCCTTAGCCTTCCCTTTCTTCTCTAGGGAACTCCGAAACCCCGAGGTTCCGAAGTTCCTTCCTTAGCCTTCCCTTTCTTCTCTAGGGAACACCGAAACCTAGAGGTTCCAAAGTTCTTTCCCTCCTTGCCTTTTCTCTCTAGTTCCCCCGGAACTCCGAAACCCTGAGGTTCCAAAGTTCCTTCCTTAGCCCTTTTTTTAGTTCCCCGAAGTTCCTTCCTTATCTTCCCCACTCTGGGTACCCGAGTTTCTAAGGTCTTCGGACTCTTTTCCAACTGGCGACACTTCTGAATGGCGTGATCAACACTCAAAGCTTTAAATGCTCCGACAGCTTTTGTGACTTATGCACCTTCTTTTGTGGAGCCATAGGGGTGCATTTAATGTTTTTGGCAGGATTTCCATTAAGGGAGGTACGAGGCCATGAGGCCATGCTTGTTGTAGTGACTTATGTCATGTCTGCATATTCTGACTTTGGAAGGTCAGTCAATCCACCTTCTCAGGGTTGCCTTTTGTGGGTATGGCTAGGTTGCTTGCATGTACAAAATTCAAGTGCATGCACTTCCCTGCACTCCCGGACTGACATACAGGAGTCATGATCACTCTTGTAACCTTTTTTCTATATAAAGGCTATTAAGCCTCATTGTAAAGGGTTCTCTCCCTGCTGCCTTGAGCTTTCCTATGCTCTTCTCTTGAAGACTTGTAATTATTTTTGCATTTTTGCTATTGTAAGTTTGGCCTTTGGCCTTTGAATGAATTGAAATTTCATTCTTGCCTTCCTTCAACTTATGCATGTTGTGTATGTTTCTTTGCCTTCATCATAGGTGTATGTTTTGTAGCTCTTCTCTCCATATATGCTATGTTAACTTGTTTTTTCTGAGTGTGACTTTTGGGAGTCCTTCTAACCTCCATACATGCATTTGGGTCACTCACGTAACTGAAATTTGTGCATCTCTTGGGTATTTCAGTTGATTCCTTGTGCCATTTCGGGTGGGGAGAGGAACAATCTCTTATCTTGGTGCATCACCTCCTTTGGTTTAAGCATTTCTCTCTTCCCTTTACCTCTGCAATTTGTTAGGATAGGTCTAGGAGTTAGTTTTGAAGTGTTGAGTTGGTTCAACACCAGCACCTGGATTGAGAAAGAAGTCGGCCTTCTTCGGAGATTCAACCCCTCATGCAAGGTCCCACCCTTCGGGGTTGTTTCCATGTTTCACAAGGTTGCTGAGTTGATAACTCAGCAAGGGTGTGAGCTTTTGTGATAACAGTAACTACACACAAACATACCTACTGTTGTACTGAACAAAGGGCTTTTATGTGATGAATGCTATTTCTATACTCTTTCTCCAGTTATCTTGGAGAACTTGGGTATCATTTGCTTTTAGTTATTAGCTTCTACAATGATGCGGGGACAATGATACTTTAGTAAACTTTCCACTCGAGTTTTTCGGCTGTTTAATGCGATGCTTGTTTATTCAGGTACATCTAATGTTGGGTTTTTATATAAAGTAAATTAAGATAAAGAAGCTCTCTGTCACATTCATTTGAATCTAAAAGCATCAACAGAAACAATAAAGGTAAGATTTCGATAGATAGGAAGTGCAATTAAAAATTCTCCTTCACAGCTAGTATGGATAAAAATATTGTTATGTGGAAGAGAAAAATGATATTTGCATCCAAAAATGTACTTTTTGTCACTGAGCCGAGTATTTACTTATTGTTAGTGAGCCCACTATTGCAAGTTTAGAGATGAAGTTACGGTTTTCAATAACATTTTCACTGTCTTCTGACTGTGCCTACAGTTTGCTAGGAAGTAATCCACTTTAATATACCTACGGATTGAAGACAGTTGCATTATGAAAATGAGAACCCATGGGAATAATTTTAAGAATTTAAGGGTTACCCAACAGATTGAGAAAAACTAATGTCAATTGAGCTGAATTGCATTTGTCATTACTACAGGCTGGTATTTGAAGCTTCAATTTGCAATCAACAAATTCAGGCATGTCTTTTACAATGCATATTTTTGTAACTTATAAAACTCTCAAAGAGAAAATAACCTGGCCAAACAACTGTTGAACTCAATTTTATATCTGCTTTGGGTATTTCAGAAATTCTTCATGCATTTTTCATTGACACTTTGGACTATTTCATCCGCACCTTTCTAATTTTGTTAGGAATGCAAGTCTTTCAAAGTCAAGGAGATATATATATTGGAGTTTGCAAATCAGACTTATAGCCAAAAATTAAGTGCACAATTCAAAGAATCAAACAAGGTAAAGATTGATTTTCACATTATTTCAGGCATATACTAGAGGCCCAAAGTCTTTTCCTAAAACCACAGTTATTTGATTTCTTGGCTGTTGGCAGAGATAATAATAATTTGGTGTATTAATAATAACCTTAGAGAGTTGTTGCAACTTACTCATCTAGACACTTCTTGGTGCCTGTACTGCAGTAATTAAGTACAAGTATTTAGCACCAATGTGGAATAAATTGACGAGGAGTCAGCTGATGTTGTAAAGAACTCAAAAATAATATACAAACTTCTAGGCAGAAGCTTCTCAGAGCTTATGTCCGCTGACACCATTGTAATCATCATTTTTGAGAATCCATGGATGTTGGAGAAGTTTTTGTAGAGACAGATGCTGCGAAGAATCTTTCACCAATATCTGCACGGCAGTACCATGACACATTAGCCTGCTTCATGTAATTTTGTTTAGATGGCTATGGTTGTCCCTACAAAGCTTGTTCTCATGGCAAAGCGCATCTTATCAGTGGCATCAGATGGAGCAACAGTGCTTATCTTTATGAGACCCAGTACTGCAAATTAAAACATTTATAATTTATCTATTGCTTCAATAAATGCAAAAGAATAAGTCACACTACCTGACGAATGAATCTTTTTGCTTTAGCAGAAACTACTGGTGTTGGAGGAAACCTCAAATCAACTTTGGCATCCTGCATCATTTTTGAACCAAATCAAAGGCCAACCTAAGCCTTGGATACCCCTAACTAGACAAACTTTGGTTTATCCTAAGAGACATAAACTTGTAAACTGAAACAGATATTTAGGATCCTAAAATGAACACTGCACTTGACAGGAGTTACACAGGGATCTCTAACCTTCTGTAAGTATCAGAGTGCTTCTTTTCTACAAATGGGTGAACACCATAGAGGAACTCATTACACAAAACTCCCAAGCTCCAAATATCAACTGCATTATCATGTTCCTTCTTCTCAACTGTGAATAGTTATTCTAAAACCATTTAGTATTACTGTAGGCTCAATGACTGCAAACTCCAGAAAAATTTGCAAAACAATAAAGAAACTAAGAGAGGACTGGAAAATTTTAAAATACCCATTTCAGGTGGTAAATAATTCAAGGTTCCGCATATGGTATGCCTTTTATTAAAGGAATGCACACAAAGTCCAAAGTCCAAACTCCAAACTCCGCAAGCTTCAGTTCACCCTGGAATTCATTATTTCGAAACCATTAAGTTTTACAGAAAGGCCAACTCCAGATTAGGTAGTAACACAGGCCACCGCATTCAACAAAGAAGTTTACAGTCAGAATGATGAGTGGGTTTCGTCTATATGGAATATGTTTAAGCATGAATATAAACATCAGATTGTACCTTAAGACCAACCAAAACATTTTGTATCTTGATGTCGCGGTGTATTACATGCTTTTCATGGCAGTAAAGAAAAGCCCGTGCCACGGATGCAATATACTGTGGAAGAGAAAAGGTTGGATTCAACACCAGGCCTTCATCACAACAGAAAAGTAACATAGGTTTAAGAGACAATAAACTGCTGTGCCTTCCAATGGAGGCCCCAGCATAATGTAGCTAGATGCAAAGCTTTTGGCACTGCCGATGTACTTCCTATGTAAGTGATGATTCCATAGACGAAAAATCTAGGAATATCAGATTGCAAATGTAGACTGTCTAGAGAGTTCCTTTTTTGATATGATTGATGTTGTATGTAACTTCAAGTTCGTATGCATGCTTTAAGACCGGATTGACTTACAGTAGCTGCTCGTTTCTCACTGAAGAATCTGCAGCGCTGAAGCTCTCTGTGCCGTTGGCCCTTTGGAGCATACTCAAGAACAAGATATATATGCTTCTGTCATTAAAAGGGAAGTCAAATGTTAATTTTAAGGAATATTTATATTGCTCTGCTCTTTAAAGATTGAAATTACCCTAAACAATCATCCAAGTACTGAAGAGCAATCCCATATAAAGAGGTTGGCCTTTGGTGGGATTACAAAACTTATGGAGGGTATCAGTACACAACATAATCATCTAAGATTTTAAATTGTATAGGAAGCATACTTATTCAATTAGCTATAAACAAGGTGGGCCTAGTCTCGTGAACTAGGCTATCCACTACTCTATCTGAGGATAACTACAATGGTTAAAACTGAGATACTGCATTTTTAAAAACAAGTTAAACAGACACCTGATCATGAAAGTAGCCATAATAGCGAAGTATATTGGGATGTCTCAGGTGACTCTGGATTTCAATTCCCTTCTCAGCAGATATTGTCCCTGGTACTGCTGCAGTTGGCTCTTGAAGAGTACTTTCAAAGCCACCAGATGTTTACTCTGTTTTGAAAGGTAGAAGAAGCGAATTTGTGTCAAAAAAAAATTGTACGAAGACCACATGAAAAAATAATTTTAAATAAGTTATTTTCAATTAAACCTTCTTCTCCATGGCTAGGTACACGTTCCCAAATGCACCCCTTCCCAGTGATCTCCCAATCTTAAAATCTTCAAGATTCCAGCACTGCTGACACTTCGGAGCTCCTTCCTCTACCAATTCCTGCAATGAACAGATGGAACACTTTATATCCATTCTCTGGTTCAAAACCCTAACAACAAACTCTGAAACAAATTTTCCTCTCGTGGTTGCAAAGCCTCCCCATCTCCAACAGTTCACTGGAGCTAAATAATGAAGCCGTACATTCATAGAATAAATAACCGAGAAATTTCAATGACTTACAATAAACCTTCTTGATCGGACTGCACCAGGAAAAGATCATACCACTAAAACAGAATAGAAAACACAGGTCTCGCTGGCCTGGCCTATAAACTAATTGTTCAGACTTAACCCTTGGAATGCCTCTGATCAACAGGGGGCTGCACTGTTTTCATTAGCTATCATGGTACTCCTCCAATGCTGTAGGTGAGCGTTTATCTACGTTTCTGTTTCTTTCATGGGCTTATTGGACTTGCCTATTCTAAATGAGATCTACCTGTGCAGCGCCACCGCCCTATGCCGGTGCTACGTGGACATTAATAAATATTTTTGAGGATTTAATGGTGATCACTGAATGTAGAACAAAATTATTATAATTTATTTCTTCCGTTTTTTCTCTTACCAGGGGTTATAATTTAATAGAAACAAGAAAACGAAATCCAAATAAGCTATTTGCCATCACCTTCTACAATCTACTTCTCTATGAAGTTTGTGAATAAATATGAATATATAGAAACAATCTACATTTAGCAAGACCTTAAGGAGTTATCTAGCAAATCAACGAAAATAAAAAGCAGCAGCAAAGAATGGGTACATGCCTTCTGCTCTTCCAGGACTTGATTTTCTGGAATTACCGCCATTGCCATTATTGCATCCCTTTGTTTTCTTTAGCCTTTTTGAATTCGAGTGATTACAATTCAACGGAAATGTGTAGTCTCCAAACTCTCTGGTAGAACCCAGCAATTGGGAACGTATTAAGAGCTGAAATTAAGTGGTAGTTGCAAACTTTTATTAATTTAACGCCAAGCCACAGCTTAAAAGACCCAGTTACCCTGAGTTCCGTGTACAAAAGAAGAGAGAGAGAAGGGCTAACAGCTTAAGATATTTGATATTTGAAAATCAGCTCTCCAACGGTCACATTGGAGGTTGCCCTTGTGCAATCGGAGCATTCTTGCAGAGAAATCTTACCTATGTTTTACGTAGGAGATTTAAATTCGAACTCGAATGAATAGATAACTAACATTGCACACGCCAATGTTTTGTCACTGATTTTATAATTTTTATTGTTTACGGATAATTTTGACTGAATAAAGATATCTATTAATAAAATGCTCCCTCCGATATGCCTTAAAAATAGGTGTCTTTGAAGTCTTAATTGCTTTAAACTCTACATAAACGTGTAACTTTTTGCACATTGATTATGCAACTTTGAATCAATCCCACATCGTGCAAGTTTGTCTTGTAACCGATAGATTTAATTTGGTGAAATATGTAATAATATTAATTGGTTCCCTCCAATCTTTGCTATTTGTTATGGCATAAGAGTTGACAATAATTAAGAAACTATAGGGAAATTGTTGAATTGTGAGAATCAAGTTTTTTTTAGTCGAACCACCTTTAACTAGGTTTATGGCCTTGGACAAATGTTCAATAGAGACAAAAATCAAGTATGCAAGTGTGTTAAATGATGTAATATAGATTAGATTTAAGTTGTTGATCTAAATTATGTATTCCTAGAATGATTCTTCTCTTCAATGTATATGATCTCTCAAATGACTTTTCACTATCAACTAATGTTCAAATGAATGCCTTTAAATACCAAAAACATAATGAATTGTTGCATAGATATACTGAAATGACTTCCAATGCTATAAGGAGAGAGAAATAATTAGTCATTTGAATTTTGGGTCAAGTTCATTCCATACAATATGGATCACACACATTATGGAAATGACTCAAGATGAATAAACTGAGATCGTCGGACCAAAGCTAGATATGTGGAAGTGTGAGCTAATTAACAAGGTGAATATGTGGAAATATGGATGAATAGGGAAATGATACAATTGGATGTGTGAGAATGTGTGTAAGTGAGAGTAAATAATAATGGATAGGTATTAGGAAAGGAGCCAAGTGTACCACGTGTCACCATATAATCACATCGACATTCTTTCGAAATTGGGCTCAAACTAAATGAAAATTGAGATGGGTATTTGACACATCTTTGTATATAGATTATGCACTCTTCTATGTAAATTAACCAACGAACATTAATTGAATCACAATTATAAGTGAGTATGTCTTATGATAATGACTTGGCATTGATAATTAAAAATATTAAAATTTAATGTATGGAATCAAATAAATTAATTGCAAGAGTACTTACCTCTAATTTTGTTGTAGAAATCTTTGTCCAAATGTCAAAAGTGCATTTACTAAGGTTCTATAATTTTTGCTCTATTTATTGATTTATAAAATTTTATAGTACTCTGTTTGGGTTCAAGTCTATGTGCTCAAACATGATCTCTATATATTTGGACTTGAGCCTACACACAAAATTGAATTGATGCTTATGAATTTGATATGGTAGAATGTGGAATCTAAAGATTCACTCACCTCGATTTTTAATGCTTACTAGTTGTAAGGAGAAGTAATGTTCACAAACACCTTTGGAGAATTCGTCAAATTGCAAACTCCTTACCAATTAAACTCAAAACAAAGCTTAAGTTGTAAACATGCAAGTATTTTTACATTGATCTTATGAGAAGAATATTGTAGAAACTAATATGCATATATTTTAGTAACATTATGGCATATAACAAAATTTAGAAAAAAAAAAGAATGTCTGAATAATATTAGAAGCAACCACAAGAATAAAGGTGACACAAATATATCATTAGAAAAATATTTTGAGAAAAAACTAACCTCTAAAGTATGAAAGTGATGTGTTCCCAACAATAGTAAATATATAATATAGTATCAAGCTTTAAACCTTCCATAGAGATAAATAGTTTTTAGTTCTATAAGAAAACCGACAACATAATCCTAATAAAAAATAATGTATAATATCACCATCTCAATATTGAAAATTTAGAAGAAAAAAAAAAGAGCACAAGGCTACAAGACACAAATCAATCATACATCTTCAACTCACAAATGATTACCACTAACTACCAACTAACTCATAACTAATAACTAACTAAAAACTAACATATATATAATATTATTATTTATTATATTTCTATGTTGTGCACTATAATTCATAACACTCAAGCCCTTAATATATAGACTAGTCACAAAAAACCACCATAAGATATTATTATGGGTTTAAATGAGGTCACAAAATACCATGGTAAGAATTCTCAAAAGTGATTATAAGAGAGATGACCTCCAAAAAATAGACTGTATAACTCTTCTCACAAGCATCTTAACCTTCATTATGCAATGACATATGTAACTCCCCAACACTCCCCCGTGAAAGAATAATTACATATTACACCCATTAATAATAGACTTGATGTCCTTCAAGTCTAATATGTAACCCCCTATTAAATGCCTCAATACAAAAAGATTTGTTTCAAGTCCTCAAAGACTAATAAAGTAGTTGCATCCATCCCCATCCCCACATTGACATGTCCTACTTTTCCCAATCCATGATTCTTGGATATTATTATTTACTTATGTATGAATAATTAAGTTACGCTAGACCTTCATATATGCAAGGTGAATAATATGCATGATCCTAACATTTTCTCACTTGGTATTTATATTGTAAAATCATAAGCGCTCTAAAAATATGCACTAGAACCACTAGTAAAATAATAATGTATCCTAAAATAACTCTTCATGCTCACGGGTTCAATAAAGCAACCTACATCATCCATCAAATGACTACCATCTCAACCACATCACTCTCATTCTCAATCATTGCCAATCATGAAAGATAAGAAACCCATGCTAGGACCACATTCTAAATGTCATAAAGAAACCACTATATAATGTCAACCCAAACAAATACACCAAATTCCATTAACTAGAAAAAACCTTGACTAAAGCCAAAGGTTTAATATTTTGTTATCTGTAGTAGACCTTGGTGTGATGTGATAAAAAGAGAGAACTTATATATATACAATAAGTATAAACCATAGTATAATAAATTATAGATATTCATTTAACCAATAACATCACATATTCATATACTTTAATGTCTTACATGTCTTATAATACATTTATCATGCTTCACTTATATATCTTTCGCACTTCCTTATTCTCTTACGTATAATTACTTCACATTATTCCACACATGTTTCTACACTATTCCACATTCTTATCTTCCCATTTTCCTTCTTTATATAGCTAATGTATACCTTTTCATAATACCTTTCCATCATATCCTTTCATAATAACTCTTAGTTATCTTATTACCACAAACTTGCATTTCATTTTTTGATCTTTAATAGATTATTTTGGTATATTAAAGGTGTTTTAAGGCTATTTAAGTGGTATACAATGGATATATGGGTCTAGAAATGACCCAAATGACATATGTAGTGCCTCACAACCCTATATCTTACAAGCATTCTCCTCAAGCCTAAAATATTCTCTTGTCCTTAAGACAACCAGGTGAAACCACTTGTATCATTTAGGATTACCTTTCTTTTCATGATCTTTCCTTAGTAGAAACCATCTTTAGTTTTGTGACATGTTTCAATTATAGTCTTATTCTTACTTCTTTTCAGTAACACCCCTCGACAAACTCTAATATTTTCAAACATTCAAAATTTTATTGATTTCTAGCATTTTTTACATATGAATATTTATGCTTGTACAATATGTTAAATATATATGTGATATTTTTCTAGTTATATCCATCAATTTCCATCCACAATTCATTTCCATACACTCTTGCATAGATTATTTCTTCAACTCTCTATTCCAACACATATTTTTAGAATGATTCTTTAATCCACAAATGCTACAAGGATGAAGTATCTGACACATTATTTTCAATGCCCTTTCCAATGACAATGAGAACATTTCATTTTGTGAATAGATTTGTTAAAAGTTGGTGTACTTGTAACATCATCTTCTTTTCAATTTCTAGGACCTTCATTATTTACCCTCACAATTGGTGTAATGGGCTTACAAACTTTTCTTACATATCCTATTCTTCCAATTGTCTTATGGCCAAAATTCTTTGGAGATCATCCTTTCTCCTTATCATCCCTTGTGGATTCAAAATTATTGTTATCCTTACAATTACAGTCTTCATAAAAATATTTTTTTATATATATCACATTTGTTAGATGATTCAACAAATGAATAACACAATTCATTTGTATCACATGAGGCATTACATAGTGTAGGCTTAGACCTTAGCAATTGAATTTCCTTTTGACATGTTGCAAACAATTGATTTGGACAACCAATTATTTTCTTATTTCAATTTTAATACATCATCCTTCTCTAGACTTTTTTCCTCTTTTGTCTTTGTTTTAGCTATCTCAAGTAGTAAATTCGTCTTTTCTTGTAGTTCTTTATTGTCCAATTTAAATTCATTCAATTCTTGTTTAAGATTATTATTTTCACATAATAATTCATATTTCTCCTTTTCAACTCCTTTATCCTTGTTATAATTTCTAAACCACACCTTTTAATTGTTATCAAGTCTTCTTTGAAAATATCTCTTGCACACCTTAAACCCTCATTTTCTATCTTCAATCTTTCTCATTAATTCATATTTACTTGAAAAAAAATTCCAAAGTTTTCACTTTTGAATTTTTTAACAATAATTTCTTATTTTTCATAATATCCTTCCTTACACAACAACAACCAAGGTCCCACAACAAAACCAATGTTGATAAAACATAGTGATAGGAGTCTAAGGTTTAATATTTTTGTAGCAATGAAAAGGGATAACTTATATGCAATAAGTATAAACCATATTATAGGGGTTCTTCCCATAGTGTGTTGGTTAAGTGGTGGTATTATTGTTGTGACCACCAAGGTTCAAACCCCGATTGGGCCATTATGATCACAAGGCTTGTGCCTTTTCTAATACAAAGTGCTCACAGGATTCAACCTTAGCATCGTTATATGGGGATGAGCTCCCTCATTTGTGACCTCGCCAATTTATATCTTTAGATTAAAAGTGTTTGATGTGGAGTTGGAGAGTGTGTCATGCCTAACATCACCAATCACGTTAAAAGTTTACCCGTCACTTATTTATAAGAAAAATGTATGAACCATATTATAATAACTTATACATATTCATTTTTACACCAATAACATTATATATTCATATACTTTAATGCCTTGCCTATGTCTTATGATACATTAATCATACTTCACCCATATCACATGTTTCCTCACTATTCTACACTCTTATCTACCACTTTCCCCTCTTTATATAACCTCCTTATGCCTTTTTCATAATACCTTTCCATCATATCTTGTCATAATAACTCTTAACTATCGTATTCCCATGAATTTGCTTTTTATTCTATAATATTTCACTCTATAGCTTATTTTAGTATATTATAGGTGTTTTAAGGCTATTTAAGTGTCATATTATGGATATATATAGGTCTAGAAATGAACCAATTGACATTTGTAGTGCCTCACAACCCTATATGTGTGAGCTTGAATTTCATCCTTAGAATATTACCTGCAATAAGTTAGTTTCACAAAATACAATGGAAATGCATACAGGAAATCCAAAATCCACCAATGAAACTACATGAAATACATACTAAAATAAATCATTATTTTACCTTCATGGCTTATGTCTCATTGTGTCCTAACTCCATTGTTCCTGGTTGCAGATGGTGTGCTCTCAGACAATGCATTGTTGGCTTCCAAGATGGCATATGAAGAATGGACTGATAACTTGTAGTTAACTGATAGTATGATATGCAAAGCTACATGATTGTGCTAAAATGATTATGCTATATGATATTTGCTATTTTCTATTTGCTTCAAAACTCACGGATGCATATGATTAATTGAAAAACTATTTGAAGAATAACTTCCTCTCAACTGAAGCTCTTGGTTTTATAGACTTTGAGAGGATAAGATGATGTGGCTCAGATCAAGGGTCTTGATCAGATCTGCAGATTTGAATGGCTATGAGCAAAGGTGAAGGTTGAGAGAAAGGGGGAAGGAGAAGACAAGTGTCACTCATCTCACCTTGACTGGGTTGCTGACTGAGGGAATCTAGGGATGGTTGGAGGAAATTTAGGCATGGTAGGACAAGTGGACTCAAGTCCTTCCCAAGATGTAGGGGGTGTTGGAGAGAATATAGGAAATGGTTATGAAATATGTATACGTACACAGTTTCATTAATTTTGGAGGTTGAGGATAAATCATGAATTAATATTTAAGGAATATTAATTTCCTTAGCCACATGTTTGATGAGTTGGCAAAGGGAAGATGAAGTGGAGATGGAGGGTGAGTTGGAAAAGGGATTAAATAATTTTGAGAATTATTTAATATTTGAGACTATAGGATAGGAGAATAATTATTAAATATTAGATATTTAATTGCTTGGAGGAGATAATTAAATATTAGATATTTAATTAACTTGGTTAGAGGAATAATCAAATATTTAGATATTTAATTAAATAGAGGAATAAGATAGATGAATTAATTAATAAAATATTAATTAATAGAAAGACATGAAAATGAATTAAATAAATTAATCTTTTCAAATTAACTATTTAATAGACGAATAATTATTAAATAAATATAAAATATTTATTTAATTGCTCATAGCCAATTTTTAGGTGTATACATTTTGCCCCTCTTTGAAATGATGTCGAGACAACATTATTTCAAAGATTAAATCAAGTCTCGATAATGCCTGATAGAAATTGAAAATCCAGATTGTGTGCCCCCTAAGGAGATTGATCGTGAAATTGTCGAAAATTTTAGTTTGAATGATTAATCTCATCATTAATGTGATAAAACTTCAGTCAATCAAATTCATTAAAAATAAATTAAATTGCCCCATTTTTGAAATTAATTACTCTTCAAATAGTAAATATAAAATTAACCAAGGCTAATTTTAACTTCATTGTTATCCTTGTCAGCTTTTGGAGAGAATATTCTTGCTGAAGTGACCAAAATGGTGATTCCCGTGGAGAACCATTGATTCGAGCGAGTTCGGCGATATCAGCGGCCAGCGGAGTATGGGTATTCGATATGTATCTTAGCCCGAGCTTTGTTTTCAAGTTTTCATTCAAGATTTCATGTTTTAGGCATCTTTTTTTGAATTTTTGAAAATTTTGAATTTTTCGTTTTTAAGTTTAGCGCATTTGCAATTTAGGTTAGCGCATATGCAATTTTGGTTAGCGCATATGCTCTGTATGTTAGCGCTTATGCATAGAATGTTAGCGCAAATGCTTAGATTAGCGCTTATGTTTTATTTGTTAGCGCTTATGCATAGAATGTTAGCGCAAATGCTTAGAATAGCGCTTATGTTTTATTTGTTAGCGCTTATGTTCAATAGGATAGCGTAAATGCATAAAGCAGCACATATGCATGGTCAATTAGCGCATATGAGCAAAAAAATAGCGCTTTTGCTTAAATTAGCGCATATGCATGGTCGATTAGCGCATATGATCAAATAAATAGCGCTTTTGCTTAAATTTGAGATTGTTGATTGATACAAAAGCTAAAAATCACTTTGATGTTTTAGATCTAACATTTTTGATACGCATGTATGATGAAATAGAGTCATGATTGAGTGATTGTATGATTGATAGATTGATATATAGTTTTGATTACTGGATTAAGTAGCTCTGATTAGCTTGATTGATAAATTTGATGATTGAGTAGCTTTGTTTAGCTTGATTAATAGATTTGATGATTGAGTAGCTCTGATTAGCTTAATTGATAGATTTGATGATTAAGTAGCTCTAATTAGCTTGATTGATAGATAGCTTTGTTTAGCTTGATTGATTAGTAGATGATTGAGTCAGTTTGATTTGATTGATTGTTTTATTTGGACAAACAGGAGAAACTTGATGTTCTCCAGTGTCGGGAGAAATTACCGGCCATACGTCATTTAGTTCTGGAGTTATCCCAAGCCGAGATTAGACACATAGATGCATGTGGTTTACGTCATTTATTGTTTATGCCAGAGATTATGCATAACAGAGGTTTGTTGACAGCATTAGCCGAGAGATGGCATAGTGAGCATAACACTTTCCACCTACCGACGGGTGAGATTAGTGTTACGCTAGAGGATGTCTACAGGATTCTGCATATCCCGGTGACTGGGGAGCTAGTGCAGTACGATTATTAGGATCGCGTTGGGACTGAGGCTTGCAGAGTCATTTTTGCTGATGAGAGCATCAGTAGAGGAGAGATCTGATGGGTAGACATGGTGATGTACTATGAGACTCTTCCTATGATTCTTGTTGGTTTGATTGGTGGTTTTATATGTCTGGATAGGCGATCTCGAGGCTTTTCGGTTAGATGGGGTGAGGTGCTACTAAGCATGATGCAGCATCGGACGCGATATGCTTGGGGTGTTTGTATGCTAGCACATTTATATCATGATCTACACCAAGTTGTGTATGATGAGGGTGCGAGTTTATCGATATGATGTACTTTATTACAGATCTGGTGCTGGGAGCACATTGCTATTACACGACCTATCCATCATAGAGTTCATGGAGAGAGGCAGACATATGTTTATTTTTATGCAGGTGTTCTTACTCAGCCCAAGCTGGGTAAGATGGAGTATTGGCGTTGGGTTCTTGATTCTTTGGATAGTATTATTTGGAGACCATATGTTGATTGTGAGCCATGGATGGATGATGCACACACATTACCATTTATCATGCAGAGTAGATATCTCATTGGTCATACCCCCTTCATTGTTGAGCGACAGTTGATTGGTCAGATTTTGAGACAGTTTGGTATCATTCAGCCTATGCCTACTGGTGTGACTATTTATGCTCGGTGATACAGAGATAGGCGGGATTGGGGACCATCTTTGTCATTTGAGATTGCTCGTGCAGAGTTTGTTGCTACTCTGAGAGTGGCTTACAATATGAGATTACGCATTCTTGATCCTGGGGTTACTGCAGAGTATGCTCAGTATTTATTAGCTCATCCATTTCCTCGGATTACGGATCCAGCAGATCCTCCTCCTAGCTCAGGAGATGACGATGATGATTCAGATGATCCTGTTAGCAGGAGACGGAGACGTAGACGAGAGCTTAGAGCTACACATGAGGCTGGGAGAGGTGGAGATGATGGTGGGGATGGTGGTGGTGGTGGTGGACCTGGACGGAGAGGACGTCGATTGAGAGTCTATGGAGGACCATTTGGACTGGCTGGCAAGATTGATAGACCTCGTCCTATGGGTGGGAGAGATGGTGGACGGATTGGGAGGGATACTGGCAGGGTAGTGATGAGATCACCTAGAAGATTGGCAGTGACAGGGGGCAGGGTGACTGGACTGGATGGGGGTTGTGGGAGAGGTATTGATTTTGGACGGATTCAACCAAATCCTAGAGTTATTGCAGCTCATGGTGGTGATAATGAGGATCCTGAGGATCATATTCCCCTGATTAGACGATGGGTTCAGAGAGTTACTCGAACTGAGGTTCCAGCAGAGGTTGGTGGTGAGGGGATTGGGATTCATGCACTACAGCAGGATCTACCAGTGCAGGATATGCCAGATGTGGTTATACCAGAGCATGATGTGCCAGGGCATGATACTATTGATAGTCTGAGAGCACAGATTGATCAGCTTCAAGCACAGATACAAACTCTTATGACTGAGAGAGACACAACTGTTAGGAGACAGCAGGATACTCAAGGTCTTCTAGATCATATTCAGCAGGTTGGGTCAGATACTCTCTCAGCAGACACTATTAGAGCATTATTTCGGGCCAAGAAGGAGACTTCCTACTGGCGACGATGATATAAGGAGGCAGATGCAAAGAGCCAGAGAGCAAGTAGTTATCAGACCACCGTGTTGATGGATACTAGCAATGGTGGGGTCATGGGACCTCCTCAGAGGAGTGGTGAGCATGGTAGACAAGCATCTGGAGGATCTTCTCGCCCACAGCCACAGAGACAAACAGAGTCAGGTGGTAGTGGTACAGGAGAGTCGTGACTTTGATTTGAGGCACTTTTATTGTAGTATCTGATATCATTGTATACTTGGACTTTTATTGTTTTATGATGATCTATATGCAGACATGGTTTCTATATGATGATGCTTTTATTTATGCATGTTACTATATTTGATAATTTTTTATATGCTTATATGTTTTAATTTTATGGATGCAAATGAGTAGATGAAATAATGATATGATGCAAATGATAAATGTTTTTGATTTTTGATTTTGATGACCTTAGATGGAAATGCAAATGATTACTTAACTTAAATGATGCAAATGCAAATGATCTATATGAAAATGCAAATGAAATGATTACTTAATGCTTAGGATGATGTATATACAAATGAAATGTTTTTTGGATTTTTTGTGTATGCCACTAAATGATAAATGGAATGATAATGCAGATAATAATGATACACTATATGAAATGTACTTAATTGAATGTAATGCAATGATAAAATGCAACTAAATGAAATGGATAATGATTAAAATGATTCTAAGAATGAATGCTCCTAATATGATAAAATGCAATTGTTTTTGTTTGTCCAAGTATACTCAATCTTTATTTATGACCATTGATCTATTAATGAAATGATATGCTTATAATGCAACTGACAAATGAATGCTTATAATGCAAATGAATAATGAGCTAATGAAATGATCTAACTAAAAATTGTACTACCATTCTTCATATGCTATCGGGTAACAGTGCTTGTTTTCATCATTGAGCTTTAAATGTTGTAAGAAAATACAAGCAACTTGACATAATGATTCACGATGGCCTGAGCATTGCTTACATGGATTTTGATATAGCAAGTTAATACAAGCAACTTGATATAATGGACCAAGTTGACCTGAGTATTGCTTGCAGAACAGACAAGGAGTATCTCCTTTCATGCATGACGTGGAATGTCCTTATTGATCTTTTGCCAATCATATCCTGGGACAAGTTCATACCGTAATAAGAGATAAACCATAGACAGTAATCAAAGAAAATAATCATGCCCCATCATAGCTCCTCTAGTCATGGACATCCTTGAGTCGCATAGAGTACATGATTAGCAATAAAATCAAGATATAAACAGTGAATCTTGTATGTCATTTACATGTTCTTATGGTCATTAACTGATATAACCATCTTAATGAATGATCGTTGATAATCCTTTATAGTTTGCTAGTTGATTGATTCTTTATTTTCTGAGTTTCATGATTCAGTTGTTTATGAAATGCCTTGATTTTCGTTTCTTTGTTGCTTGTTATCTGTTTCGAAATCCTAGGTGTTTTTTTTTTTCTAAGTTTTTCAAATGTTTTTGGATTTTCTAAATTTTTTCGAATGTTTTTGGATTTTCTAAATTTCAAAAGATCACCTTAGCAAAAGGAATTTAGGATTTTGCCCCCAGTGGAAACAAAAATATTTTATTATGGATATATGAATTGATCAAGATCCAAACCATAGTGGGATACAAATGCAGATTGATTGATGTTGATAAAATCTCAGACAATGACTACGGCAAGTATGTCAAAGATTGATAATTGTTGGTAAGCTGCATTTGTTTTTCTAAATGGTTCAGAGCAATGGATGCGAAAGATGGAATAGATGGAAATGGTAAATGCAAGAGGATGGAGTGGATAGGTGCGCAAAGCGATCTCATGGATGGAGGAACTCACTTTTTAGATAGTGCCTGTTTACCAGGTTTTCACCATCTAAATTTATTGCATTTTGTTGTTTTATATATTTTTAGGGATTTTCTGCTTTTCTAATTTTTACTGATTTCTTCAAGACTTTATATGCCTTTTTATTGATTTTTCCAGGACTTTATATCTCAAGCATAGAATTTCTTGAGGTGGATAGAATTGATAGGTTCATCAAACCAATCACCTTCTGAGGTAGATAATTTGTATGCTCCTGATCCATATGTTGCTACTATGACAAAAGGTCCTAGCCAATTTGGTTCAAATTTGCCCTTCATTTCCCGATCTTGCTAATTTCTTGGATTCTCCCTTAGAACTATGTCTCCAATCTGGAAAATGTGCGGCTTGACTCTGTGGTTATAGCTTCTTGCCATTCTTTGTTGATATACTTTCAAATGGTCTATTGTATTGTGGCGACGTTCCTGAATCAATTCTAGTTCCTAGAGTTGAGAGACTCTTTGTTCTTCTTCTGGTATAAGACCATGCAAGGATTCTCGTAGAGAAGGTATCTCTACTTCTATAGGCAATATCACTTCTGATCCATAGACCAAACAATATGGAGTTTCCCCTGTTGGAGTGCGAACACTAGTTCGATATGCCCAAAGAGCAGGATTCAGTTGAATGTGCCAATCTTTTCCAACTTCATTGACTATTTTCTTCAAGATTTTTAAGATAGTTTTGTTTGATGCCTTAGCTTGACCATTACCTTGTGGATAATATGGAGTAGAGAACCTATGTTGGATATGAAATTTTTCACATAGCTCTTTTACATCTTGATTTTTGAATGGTCTTCCATTATCAGTGATAATGGTCATAGGAACTCCATAATGACAGATTATGTAATTCAAGATGAATGATGATATTTGTTTTCCCATCACTATTGTTAAAGGCGCTGCTTCAATCCCCTTAGTAAAATATACAGTAGTAACTAAAATGAATTTATGGCCATTAGAAGATGAGGGATTGATCTTTCCTACCAAATCCAGGCCCCATTGTGAAAATGGCCATGACCCTATCATAGGATATAACTCTTGTGCTGGTGCATGAATTAGATTTCCATGAATTTGACATTGTTTACACTTTTTAGCATAGGTGAATGAGTCTCTTTCCATAGTAGGCCAAAAGTAACCCATACGAATAAGTTTCTTAGCCAATGTTAAACCACTTGAGTGTGTACCACAAATACCCGCATGAATGTCATTAAGAACTCTTTCAGATTCATCTTTTTCCAGACATCTCAATAATGTACCATCTAGACCACGCCTATATAAGATATCAGCAATAATGGTATAGCGAGAGGACTGATGAATAAAGTTTCTGCATTGATTATGAGATAATTCCATAGGAAGGATATGATCTTTTAAATATTTGTAGGTTTGACCGTATAAGGATTGACTGGGTCCTGATATATGGCAAATTCGATAGGTATGTTAGGATTGAATGGTAGGGGTTAAGATATCTTCCACAAGAAACTCGTACCGTTGTTGATTCTCTTTATTTTACAAGAGAGATGCTATTGTAGCCATTGCATCTGCTGCTTTATTTTCATTTCTGGGAATCTGGGTGAATGTGATTTCTTTAAAATGTCCTTTAAATTCTTCCACTAGTTGTTTGTATGGCATAAGCTTATCATCCTTTTGTTTGATATTCATCATTTATTTGATTAATGACAAGTTGTGAATCACCATAGACATGTAGTTCTTTGACATTCCATTCAATGGCCATTTTGAGTCCTATAGCCAATGCTTCATACTCTGTAGTATTATTGGTGCATGGAAATCTTAGTCTATATGATTTCGGAATTGTATGTCCTTGAGGTGTGATAAAAAATATTCCTGCACCTGATCCATATTGAGTATAAGAACCATTAAAGTACAATTCCCAAAAATTTGTACTTATTGTCAAGATATCTGCATCAGGAAATTCGATATGCAAAGGCATGTCATTTTGTAGAGGTGCATCAGCTAATTGATCAGCAATGACTTGTCCCTTGATGGCTTTCCGGTCAACATATTCTATGTCGAATTCACTTAGTATCATAACCCATTTGGCTAGTCTCCCTGTTAATGTTGACTTACTCAATAAATATTTGAGAGGATCTATCTTTGCTATTAGTTTTACACAATGAATCAACATATAATGTCGTAGCTTCTGAGTTGCAAATACAACTGCCAGACATATCTTTTCAATTGATGAATAATGTAACTCATATCCAACAACTGTTCTGCTGATATAGTAAACTGCTCTTTCTTTTCCTTCATCATCGTGCTGAGCTAGGAGAGCGCCTAATGATACACTTGTTGCTGAGACATAGAGTAACAAGGGTTTCCCTTTGGTTGGTGATATCAGTACTGGAGGACTCATAAGATATTCTTTTATTTGCAAGAAAGCTTCTTCACATGTTAGATCCCATTTGAATGGAACATTTTTATGTAGAAGATGGGTAAAGGGAAGACATCTATCGACCAACTGGGACACAAATCTCCTGATTGATTGCAACCTTCCTTGTAAAGATCGCAATTGACTTATGTTCTTAGGTGATTCCATCTCCATGATAGCTTTAACTTTTCCAGGATCGACTTCAATGCCACGAGCTGATATAATGTACCCAAGGAGTTTTCCAGAGGTTACCCCGAATGCACATTTCTTTGGATTCAATCTCAATTGATATCTTTCCAGCCTATCAAAAATCTTGCTTAAAATGTTCAAATGTTCTTTTCTTGTGTGATATTTTGCAAGTATGTCATCGACATAATCTTCCATAAATGTATGCATCATGTCATGGAAAATTGTCGTCATAGCCCTTTGATAAGTCGCTCTTGCATTCTTAAGCCCAAATGGCATAACATTCCAGCAATATGTTCCCCATGCACAGCTGAAAGCTATCTTCTCTTGATCTTCAGGTGCGATTCTTATTTGATTATATCCTAAGAAGCCATCCATTAATGAAAACATCTCATGCCCTGCTGACAAGTCTACTATGATATCAATGTTTGGTAGCGGGAAATCATCTTTTGGACAGGCTTTATTCAGATCTCTGAAATCTGTGCAGATTCTTATGCTCTTATCTGGTTTTGATACTGGTACAATACTTGAAACCCATTCTGGATAAGCAACTGGTCTTATGAATCCCACTTCTAATAATTTCTTGAGCTCAGTTTTGACAAGAAGAACAATATGTGGGTGCATCTTTCTTAGCTTTTGCTTAATAGGTTTTGCTTTTAAATCCACATTGAGATGGTGCATGATAAGATCTGGGTTTATCCCTAGCATATCTGCATAAGACCAAGCAAAATTTATTTGTCGTTGTTTAAAGAATTCCATGTATTCTTTCCTCTCTTTTTCTGATAATGAGGCAGCAAAATGAAGTGTTTTAGGATCCTTTGATGTATCAATGTTTATTGCTTCTATTGGTTCTATCGGGATAGCAGACCTTTCTTGAAAATATGCAGGAAAAATGTCAAACTTTCCATCTTCTGACGCCTCAAGGAGGTTTCCATCATAAGATATGCCCTTTATTTTCTCTTTTGATTGATCTAATGTTGCCATGAAATGGTTTTCAACAATAGGTCTCTTTCCATGTTTTATTTCACTTTTGCGACCGAAAAGTTTGGCATTTTCCTGACTATGAAAAACTTTACTTGAATATGTATTAGAAGATATCTTAGGTGGGATGGGTTCAATAGCGTTAAGGTACACAACTAAGTCATGATCATTGGAAAAGACATTTAGTTCGGGGTTGTCTAAATTATCCCAATCAATTAGTTCAGGATGAAGAAGGGGTAAATCATAATTATTGTCATCATTAGGTGTTTCAACGTTCATGACATAATGATCATAATTTATCATAGAATATGTATTGTCATAGATTGAATATTTTTGAGGATTGTCTTTCTCAAGAATTTCCAAATTAGTCTTAACAAGATTAATATTAGCATTTTGTAGTTCACACTCAAGTGGTTCTTCAATTGGCATTTGTCCCTTAAATGAATGGATTATATCAGCACACACATCTTTGGTATTGCAAATTTCTTCCCGATTGACTCCATTTGCAGTTTGGAGTTTATAGACTTGTGGACATGTTAAAGAAGATTCTTTTAACAGATTTTGTCTCCTTTCAAACTCATCTTCTTCTGGACTAATAGTTAATCCAACCTGACTATCTCTTATTTCTTCTATAGTTCTTGCATATCTGATTCTTGTTTGCACTTCTTGAGGCATTGTATCGTTGTTTTTGTCATTCTCTTTTCTTTTTGCATATGCCTCTTTTCTCTGAATTCTGAGTTTCTCTTGTCTCTTTTCTAACTTTATCTTTTGTTCTGTAATGGACAAGTCTTCTTTTGTAATGTCTGCTTGATCTTCATTGTGTTCATTACTTGATGTAGTAGATAAAGCATTTGGTCCCCATTCATACTCATTGGAATATATTTCTGAATTCTGATCTAAGATTACTCCACTATACCATACTAGAATGTCGTATGGGGCAAACACTTCTCTAATTTCTATCATTTCTGTTTTTACGGCTTCTAGAATATTCTGTTCAGATTTTTGTTTGTATTTTCAGAACTTGTTGACAAGATTTTTCTTCACCTTTGATAGTAGTCTTTTCTTCTTTCTTTTCATGATCTTCTTGCTTCTTTTGCTTATTGGCTACTGTTTTGGCTGCTTGATGTAGCTTTTCTTGCTAATTGTGTCCTTGAGAAACTGATTTCTTTCTCCATTTTTGTTGTTGAGTATTATGTTGCTTTTGATTAGACTTCAGATATCCTAACCCAGATTTATCTTGTGTGGATTGTGAATGCGGACAAATAGGTTCTGAAATACCTTGATGTTGCTTACCAATTGGTCCTTTCCCTTCATATCCCATCTTTTGCATGATTTCATATCCTTTGCCATATTGTTTTATGGGAATATTGACTTCTGCTACTATTGCTATGGTTTTATCTTCATCTTTGTATAACCAACCAAGAATGTCCTTGTCTTCATTTTCTTCCTCAAGAGTTACAGCACTAACAAAGGTTCCCTTAAACATATGTTTTGATTTTTCTGATGATTTTGATTGAATATCTGTAGGTTTTCCATATGACTTAGGGGAAAGTGGAAAATTATTCAAAGAATATTTTCCCATTCCTTCATCATTTAACTTGAGCTTTTCTTCAAAAGTTTCCCATAACTTTTCTTGAATTTCCTTGGTAGGATATATTGATTCTCTGTTATGTGGAACTGTGGTATATTGTGTTGGCTTCAAATTGTTGCAATATTGACTGGAATCTGCAATTATAGTGATTTCTTTTCCTTTATGAGGAAATTTTACACATTGATGATATGTAGAAGGAACTGCTTGCATCTTGTGAATCCAAGGTCTTCCCAGAAGAATGTTGTAGGAGAGATTTAAGTCTAAAACTTGACACAATGTATCCTTTTCCACAGGTCCTATCTTTATTGGTAGCATAACAGTTCCTTTAGAAGAATGTTCTGCTTCATCGTAAGCCTTGATGGTTATTTTCTTTTTCGGGTCCACTGCATTCTCTGAATACCCCAAATCTTTTATCAAACTTAATGCACAAATGTTTAAACCAGCTCCTCCATCTATGAGTACACGTTTGACACGAGTTTTATTAATGGAGACTTCAACATGTAAAGGAGCATTGTGAGGATGTTGTAAGGAGGCATCATCATTTTCAGAAAATGATAAGCAATGAGGAGCTATAAGATGTCCTACAATGTTTTGGAACTGATTAATATCCAAATCCTTTGATACCGTTGTTTCCACTAAAGCTTTCTCCAAAATTTCCTTATGCATAGGTGAAATCTTGAGAAGTTCCAAAATTGATATTTGAGCTGGTATTCGTTGTAATTGCTCTACTAAATTGTATTGTTGTGATGTGGATGTTGAGTCTTTTACTATACCTGGAAAGGTAACCTTTGCTTTGCTTCTTGTGATAACGTTGATTGGTTCTGAAGATGGATTTTCATTAACAATTATCACATTTACTACATCATCATATGTATAAGCATAATTTACTTTGGCTTTCCCTTTGTCATTTTCCAATTGGGATGATTCACTTTTATCATAGTTTGGAAGTGGAGTTTTAAAAGCCAAGTGTGATTCATTTGTCTTATGGCTATCCACCGTAATGGTTCCATTATCAATTAGATCTTGGATAATGTGTTTCAATCTTTGACAATCATTTGTTAGGTGTCCTTTATTTCGATGATAATTGCAAAAATGATTGTCATTCCACCAGTTTGGCTTAACTGGTGGTTCATAAATTCTTGCTTCGGGTAAAACAATCAATTTGTTAGCAAGCAAAGTTTTTAGAGCTAATTCTAAAGATTCTCCAATATTTGTGAATTTTCTCCAAGGATTAGAGAAAAAGGACTTGACTTTCTTGTTTTCTAGATTGTCGTTGCTTGGGATTTGACTTGATAGATTGAAAATTGGTTGTTGTTGTTTTGCAGTATTATTATCATCATTTCCTTCATTGTTGGCATTCCTATTCTTTGACTAGAACTTGGGTTTATCATTGTTGTTGTTGTTGCTGTATGAATTATTGTAAAGTTTTAGTTCTCCTTTCTTTACCATTGCATTCTCTATTTTTAGACCATTCTCGATCATTTTGGCAAAAGAGGGAGGACATTGCATCCTTAGTCGATAACTCATTTCACTGATAACATTATCAATGAATATGTCCATTTTTTCTTGATCAGGTACATCCCGTGGATACCTATTAAACATGCGTTTCCATCGTTGTAGAAAGATCATAAAGGATTCACCATTCTTTTGTTTAACATTGCAAAGATCTAGCATTGTTATTTCATTCCTTATATTGTAGGAATATTGTGAAATAAACCTATTCACAAGTTCTTCAAAGGATTTGATTCCAGATGGTAATCTTGAAAACCATTCCATTGATTGTCCATTTAAACTCCTAGGAAAAAGACGCATGAGGTAAGTCTCATCGTGAGCAAATTCCATGCTCATAGTACAAAACTCCCTAATGTGATCTTGAGGATCAGATCTTCCATCATATTTGTCATATTTAGGAATTTCACAATGTTGCGGAAATGGTATCATATTTAGCTTTTTATTAAAGGGATATGGACATATGTCTTCTAATGAATACTTCTTGGAACTTGTCCCATTTTGCATGTCTTGTATCTGTTGTTGTAGAGTTTGTATTTGTTGAGTAAAGTTTGAAAATGGATTATTTGCATAGTCTCTCCTTGTTTCGTCATGAGTCTTTTTGTCACTACGCTCTTTTCTTTAATCATCCCTTTCTTTCCTTGTTTCTTCGTTGTTCATATCTTCGTTATTTTGCTCATCTGTTTTTTGGGTGTTACTTGTCTCCGCGTCTTGTTTTAAGCTTTCTATGTTAAATTCTTGTGGTAGTTTAGCTCCAGATTTTGCCAATATCAAGAGATATTTCTCTTTTTGTTTTGTCAACAATTTTTCCATTAGTCTATCAAATTTGAAATCTTGTTCAAGGTCTCTTATCATGCTATTGATAGCTTCTTCGTCGATAGTGGTAAATCCAAAAGTAGTATCTTCTTCCTCCATTTGTTGTTTTCTAAGTTTTTTGTATTGGGCTCTAGTCCAAACTGGCATGTGTTTATCTCAAAGTTGTCGAAAAAATCCCAAGGACAAGGTCAATAAGTAATTATTGGTTTAGGAAGATATGCTTTATTGATCTTACCACTATTGTTTGTTTGTTGGGATAAAGCGTCTCTTTGTTGAAAAGAACGTCTTTGTAGAGTTTCACCGTCAAATTTTGTACCGCAGCCACGTAAGTAGTGACGAAAACGGTGTAGGAATGTCCTATGTTTCAATAAGATCTTACGATTGATATACAAAAATCTTATTCTCTTCTGAGTAGCTTTGGAACTAAGTTTTCTTTTCTTAAGGTGATACTTAAAAGTCATATAAGTATTTGACAGTTTACAAGTTTGATTCCAATGTTGGTGCAATTTTGATTTTGATGTAACCTAAGTTCAAAATAGGAAAGGTATATCCAAGATTAGGAACCTAGTATAGATTGATCAAGCTTCGTGATAGAGGATTTGATTATCCTGATGAGAGTCTTGACAAGGATGTTGATTTTTTGCACTTAAGATGTTTGAATCAATAGTTTGTTTAATGTTGATGTTTATAGAACCTTTTGGAAATAACCTATAGGATTAGCAACCTAGTTGTTTTGAGCTATCTTGAAAATGCGTGATGGTTTAGAGACAAACCTACTTCAAGGATTATTTTGATATCTTGATGTTTTGATACTTTGATTTTGAGTTGGTGCTTCAAGTGTTGGAATGCTTTTTGTTTTATCCCTTTGATCACACTTTTTAGAAATTTGTTGATTTTCAATCGCTTGTAGATGATAACATTCTTCAATTTTTGACCATTTGGAACATGTTACAAACATAGAAGACACAATGTTTAATAAATAAAATGCACAAGCAAGTACAAATCCCTATGGCAGGCTGAGACAATAGTTGTTGAATCTCACATGGAGTTTCCCCTGAGGCTATGCTATTCAAAGCGGATATTTAGATGCTTGACCCCACTGGCTCCACCCTCGACACTCACTTCTTCGAGGCAGCCAAGCACTAGTTTCCATGAAATCTCCTCATGGCAAACTTTATATCTCTACTAGGAACTGTATGTGTGTGAGCCGCTTCAGAGGTCCAACCTCATGCACCAACAACTAGAAGGTTTTTGGCAACTAGTACAAATAGTTTTTAGTAAAGGCTTCCGGTCATGTGGCCATACATGCGGCACTTTCAGCTCTATAAATACAGAAGGTTCCCAACCTATAGAGGTTATGCTCCATAGGGTTTATGGGGAAACATAGTGTTGGTATGAACTTATCAGCACATGTTGTTTGAACTTTCGTCACAAACACGATTTATTTATAGTGGATTGGAAGGACTCGGTATTAGCCTATTTCCACTTTAGGTCATTCCCCTCTCACTGGCCCCCTCAAGGCAGCTCGGGAAGGCAGACCCTCTAAAGGATTTAATTGCTTGAAAGTAAAGAAAGCGTAAAAGAGTAGGTTTGGATTTTTGATCACCCAATTAAGGGGAGAGCATATACCTACCACTTTCGAGACATGGAATACAAGCATTCTTTTTAACTTTTTCAAATCAATTTGTTGGCTAAGTCCTATTTGGAGATGTTGCTCCAACAAGCATGGTGTTTATTTTAGCCCCACATAGCAAATGATTTTCTAAACTAGGAATTGGAAATCCTGGTCAACAAGATGAAAATCGTTGCAAAAAGTAACTTGCTTTGTAGGAATGGACAAGTTGATTGTTCTTTTTAACTTGCAAAATATAAGATTGATTGTGCTTTTTACCTTTGCAAGAAAATAAAATATTGTTATTCTTTTTAGAGCCCAAAATTTGAGGTGTGAATCCTAACTTTGCAAGAAAGTAAATGTTTAATTTGTTGTTCTTTTTACCTTGCAAATGTGATTATTTTTAGAGCCCAAAAAAATAAATAAGTGAGGTACTTTTTAGAACACCAAATTAAAAATGAAGTTCTTTTTACCCAAAAGGAAATATGAGTTCTTTTTAACCAACTTTGAAAACGCTAGGAAAGAAATCACTAAATCCTAAATTGTCTTCTCCAAACCTGCAAGAAACTGTTAGAAACCTGCAAAAATAGTAAAAAGTTAGTGAAAAACCTTAGGTGGGCTTCCACAAGCCTAATTTCAAATCGGTTACAAACTTTTTGTCAAATGCCCTATCCTACGATTCAAAAGCGTTAACCTGCGTTACACACGCGCTAACCTTCATTACAAAAGCGCTAACCTGTACAACATATGCGCTAACCTATTATGCAGAAACGTTGATTTTCTAACAAAAGCGCTAACCTGCATGACATATGCGCTAACCTATTGTGCAAAAGCACTGATTTTCTTACAAAAGCGCTAACCTATATGACACATGCGCTAACCTATAATGAAAAAGCGCTAACCTACAATGCAAAGTGCTATCAAAATTGGCATTTGTGTGAATCTGTTAATTTTATTTTTTTTTTGAAATTTTTAAAAGTATATGCGAGGTCCAGCCCCACGGTGGGCGCCAAAATGTGTGAGCTTGAATTTCATCCTTAGAATATTACCTGCAATAAGTTAGTTTCACAAAATACAATGGAAATGCATACAGGAAATCCAAAATCCACCAATGAAACTACATGAAATACATACTAAAATAAATCATTATTTTACCTTCATGGCTTATGTCTCATTGTGTCCTAACTCCACTGTTCCTAGTTACAGATGGTGTGCTCTCAGACAATGCACTGTTGGCTTCCAAGATGGCATATGAAGAATGGACTGATAACTTGTAGTTAACTGATAGTATGATATGCAAAGCTACATGATTGTGTTAAAATGATTATGCTATATGATATTTGCTATTTTCTATTTGCTTCAAAACTCACGGATGCATATGATTAATTGAAAAATTATTTGAAGACTAACTTCCTCTCAACTAAAGCTCTTGGTTTTATAGACTTTGAGAGGATAAGATGATGTGGCTCAGATCAAGGGTCTTGATCAAATCTGCAGATTTGAATGGTTGTGAGCAAAGGTGAAGGTTGAGAGAAAGGGGGAAGGAGAAGACAAGTGTCACTCATCTCACCTTGACTGGGTTGCTGACTGAGGGAATCTAGGGATGGTTGGAGGAAATTTAGGCATGGTAGGACAAGTGGACTCAAGTCCTTCCCAAGATGTAGGGGGTGTTGGAGAGAATATAGGAAATGGTTATGGAATATGTGTACGTACACAATTTCATTAATTTTGGAGGTTGAGGATAAATCATGAATTAATATTTAAGGAATATTAATTTCCTTAGCCACATGTTTGATGAGTTGGCAAAGGGAAGATGAAGTGGAGATGGAGGGTGAGTTGGAAAAGGGATTAAATAATTTTGAGAATTATTTAATATTTGAGACTATAGGATAGGAGAATAATTATTAAATATTAGATATTTAATTGCTTGGAGGAGATAATTAAATATTGGATATTTAATTAACTTGGTTAGAGGAATAATCAAATATTTAGATATTTAATTAAATAGAGGAATAAGATAGATGAATTAATTAATAAAATATTAATTAATAGAAAGACATGAAAATGAATTAAATAAATTAATCTTTTCAAATTAACTATTTAATAGACGAATAATTATTAAATAAATATAAAATATTTATTTAATTGCTCATAGCCAATTTTTAGGTGTATACACTATATACTGCCAACAAAATCCAAGCTACAACACCCTTATAACTAGAAGCTCAAAAGGCAAAATGATCACAATATTTATTTAGTACATTTACCTCCAAAAAATAACCAATGCTCCTGTTACTATTTACTAAGTTGTCATTAGTTTTATGTCCAAAGTCATCTTATATACTCTAGTCGGTTAATACTATTGAAATATTCAATCGATATGTACTAAGGTTGTCAGTTACAGAAGAAAGGCTAGTCACCGAGATGAGTAATATCGAGCTACCTACCGAGTAAAGTTCCTATGCCTACCGAGTAGCAAAGAAGGTATACCGAGTCAATCTGAACCGAGTGGAAACGTGTTACCAGACTCAATGAACCTGGATACATATGTGGAAACGTGTTACAAGATTCGAGAACAGGGAACCGTTATTACATAGGGAATTGCACTTAAAGATTTTGTATGATTTTGAGGAAGTTTATCCAATGAAATAATTTCTATGTTTATTATTCGATAAAACATGTTTGTATGATCGATGTATGAACAAGATCACCGCCTCAGAGATCTATATATTCAGAGTGATTTGAGTATCTAACATATAGAGGGTAGATGATGAGTTGAAAATGAAAATCTTGAGAGAAGTTAAGATGTGATGATTGAACATATATATTCAGAGGTCACCAAGAAGGTTTCTGAGAAAACAGTTTTAGGGACAGAGTATACAGAAGAGGTCACTGAGTTGATTTATCAATTAACGAGGTATGCTATGAGCAAGGTAATTTCATATTGAGCACATAGAGTCTGCTATAACATTTCAAATGTAAAGTTGCAGATATTTGTGAAGATTCTTTATTGAATTATTTGAGTTATAATAGAAACCTTTAACATGGTAAAAGACTCTAACAAAGTCTATATATTGTAAAGCCTTTTGTAGACACTTAAAAATAATTATTTTAATTATTCCTCGCATAATTAATTAATTAATTATGTTAATTCAAATTCCTCTCAATATTAATTAAATATAATTAATATTGTCACTATAGCATATGATTGATTTATTTAATAAATCAATCCCTTTCTTTATTCTTCTAAAAAAATCAAATCCTCACAAATCTTCCTCTTAGCTAATTAATTTCAATTAATTAGTTAACCTACATGATTCTTACAAAACATCTTCTTAATTCATTCTTCTAGAAACTCCCTAAACTCACTTAACATTATTCTTCTAATTTTTTATTCCCTCCACTCATTCTCTCTCCTAGTCAAATTCTCCTACAAATATTAATCCCACCTAACATTTCCTCTAATCCCCCTCCTAATGAGTTGTTAATGGTTAATCATCATGATTAGCCACAAAGTCAACTCTTTGTCCTTTTCATCCAACCACTAGCTTTAAATGCTCTTTTCCTAGGTGAATGTAAGATTTTCAAAATCACACATTCCTCTAGGCATCCCCTCTCCCAAGGAATTTTTAATTCCTTTTTATTCCTCCAATCTCCATGATATCCTTTTTTGGAGAATTTTTAATTCCTCCAATGCATCTTGTGGAGTGTGGAGATACAAAATGCCTTTAAGGCATATTTCTTGGTCTTGACACCCTCTCTTGGACCTTGTGTGAGCTCACAAGTAAATCTCAGCCCTTCATCTTGAATTCATCCTAGCCATTCGTTTTCCTCTCCTCTTCCTATAAAATAGGGCTCCATCCCTTCATTCAAAACATCTTGAAATCTAGTAAGTTTATGCTGCCCTTTTGAGCCCAGGAAATCATCTTGGCAACTTGATCATCTCGTCCTTATCATTTTTCAAATCCATTCCATTTGTGCACAACATTGGAGAGCCATCCACATCCAGCAATCAAAGGAGCACATCAAGTGGAGCATTATCAAGGGGCGTCTTCACTTCATCAAGCTCAATCCGAAGGAGAAGGTAAAATAGCAAGGTGAAATGGTCTTTTAATGATATTTTAGCATTCTGCATGTTTATTTCGTTATGTTTTGATCATTTGACCTTCAAATCTGTTTTACCCTCTTCACCTTTAACCAGGTACAACATTTTGTAAAAGTGTTTGTAAAATCCTTTAGCAAGGTAGATCTAAAGATCTTGATACTCCTAACAGGTTAAGCTATCAGAAATAGCTAAACATGTAGCTCTAACCGAGCAACCTTTATTATTGCAGTAGTGAAGTTGTGGGTGTCATCCCCGCCGTGGTTTTTCTCTCTAACAAAGAGTTTCTGCGTAACCAAAATATTTGTGTTATGGAGTGAAATGTGTATGGATGTTATTTCTATGATTATGTTTTAGCATTATATATTATGAGATCAACTATACACAGTTTATGTTTATCAGTAAGATTGTTTTAGAAGAAAAGTTTTGAAGTACTGATTCACCCCTCCCCTCTCAGTACATTAGCTTTCCTAGTTGGACCTAACAATTGGTATCAGATCTCAACTCTTGGAAAAAGGTTTTACAACCTAAAGAGAAATATCCTATCAATGGAAAGCTATAAACAATCACGCAAAATTGTGAGTCTTCAAGAAGAATTAGATCATGCTAATCAAGTGATTGCAGACATGTAGAGACAAATGCAAAAATCACTGAAAGTCAGAAGAAGATTATCTGATGATTTACATGACTCACAAGAGTTGGTGGAACAAATTGAGACATCATCTGAGAACAGCATATTAGAAGAGTCTGAAGAAATGATTGTAGAATTGAAAGAAAAGAACAAAGCACTAAATGACCAGCTAAAAGCAATAAAAAGGGAACATGAGTACTTCAACACACAGATGACTAAAAATCTTGATGCATTGAGAACAACTGAAGACAACATAAGAGATATAGAAAGAGAAAAATAACAGCTAGAAGCATTGGTGTCTGAAAAGAATGATGAAATCACAAGGATGACTGGAATTCAGCATAATCTGTTTGATCAATTGGGTTATGCACATCATGAAGCAAATCTAAAAGAAAATGAGAATCAAGCATTGAAACTTGAATTATCAAGATTGACTGATGAACTTGAAGCAGAAAAGAAGTCAAAAGAAACACTGAAGAAAAGTTATGAAGCGTCAAGAATGTTGGATGAACAACTAAACATAAGATCACCCAAAAAATCTGTCGGACTCGGTTACAAAAGAAACAACTCTACCAACAAAGGAATCAACACTACCGAGAAAGGAGAATCATCAAAGAAGGCTGGAAATAAAGATAAGTTGAAAGATAAGAAGCCTATTTGTAATTATTGTGGAAAACAAGGACGTAGTGCCAACATGTGCCAAATAAGAAAAGGTAAGCAACCGAATGTCACTAGATCTGATGGTTATTGTTACAATTGCAACAAGTATAGTCACACATCTAATCAATGTAGGACAAAGTCTGTCAGCAATTATCAGAAGGCAAAATTCAAGGGGTTTTGCAAAAATTGCAATAGATATGGACACAATACCGAGAAGTGTTGGTTTAAGCAAAAAAACTATATGTGGTCTTCATACTGAGCAAATACTAGAAGCTACCGAACTCACACAGATCTTAACTGACAATATACTGCAGTACCATGGGATTAAAATACAAGGATATGGTGTGAATATTGTGGAAGATATGGACATATAAGTGCCAACTATATGATAAGGTTTGGAATGAACAACCGGAGATCATGGAGAAATCCTAGAATGGCATGTTTTTATTGTCACAAAGTTGGACACTTGGCTAAAGATTGCAGAGATCAACCCAGAGAAGATACTAAGGAAATAAGAAGCAAATTACAGAAAATTTGGAAAAAGAAGGAAAATGGGTCAAATAATGAAGAAAGCACCTTACCTACCAAGTTAGGTGCATCTACTTCTAATTAATCATTAAAGGTATGAAGGGACTGCATTTTCTCAAGGTTAGATCCTAACCGTTCCTATTTAATCATGAACATAATTCCAAAATCTGTATACCTAAGATGCATTAACATTTTTTAAATACTATCTAGTCTTTTGAAATACCAGAGAAGTCGGTAAATGCAGTAAACCTGTCTAGTCAGTAACAGCATAGAAGGAAGATAATCGGTTTAGTGGAACCAAGTGCATTTAATGCTTATCTTACCTAACTGTACGAAGCCCGATAAGGTAAAGGGTGTATTTAAAGTTCTTTGTGCGGTCATTTTACACTTACCAGTTTTCAAAGAGCAGAGCTAAGTGAATCAAAGGCGATCAAACATCTCCAGAGCGAATTCAAGTTGAAACCCTAAGATTTTCATTAGTAGAAATCCAAGTTTGAAATGGCTCCCAAGATGCAGAAACCTATTGTAGTTGAGACTATTAAGAAGCCCTCACTAAAGTATTCCTTACTTACCAAAGTGGCATTTGAACCCAATGAGAAAACTACATTTTCTCTTATTCCGAATAGGGTTCTATTGGTTGAAGATGTTAGATTTTATACTAAGTGTCATGTGGAAGAGTTAGGTCATACCGAAATTAAGGACATGTATGATGAATTATGCACCGATGGAATCCTAGATAGTAAGTTTGAGCATATCAAAGTTAAGGGATTGACCGAAGCCCTAACCTATCCTCGAGTTTTCAAACCCCAATGGATCAAATTTGTCTTGAGCAGAGTGCATGACGACTTTATGTGGTTAGAGGAGCAACCATTCAAAATCACCAAGGAGATTATTCACATAATAACTGGATACCCTATATTCGACCATGCCCGAGCACAGAAGATGATTTCACATAAGGAATTGATAACTTTAACCGGAGTTGAGTCTGATTGTAGAGGTCTTAAGTTGAATAATGTAACAGATGTAGAGCTAAAGTTTGCAATTAGAGTCATTGGTTATTTTTTCTTTCAATCAGCAAGAGAAAATAGTGTATCGTGTGCAGCTGTAGATTTGGCCTATGAAATTGTGAAAAAGAGTATGAAAGTTGATTTATGTGAAGTATTGTTGAAGAACCTTTTGAAAATCTCAACACAATAAGGAAACCTAAGAAGAATAACACTGCTAACACACTAAAGTTTGGGTCACTCTTAGTGTGTATGTTCTTCTATTTTCAAAAGTTATTTCCTTCAATCGGTAACATCATTTGGAAATTACACCGACCAATCACCCATCAAATAAATGACTTTATCAATCGGCTAGGTGATAACTTCAATGAGATAATGGATGATTACTTCAACAAATTTCAGGAAAAGATGCGTAACAGGTAGGATCCCACCTCAGTTAGTGGAAAAATATAAGGATGCTATATGTTTTGAAGTGGACACCGACTACTATTATGTCTATAGACGTATAAAAATGACCATATTCCTAAATGAATATTTTATATTTCTCTATTTTAATTAAATCCAATTTAATTAATTTACCCACATTCCTCTATTTAATTAAGTAAATTACTCAATTTATTTAAATTAAATTCACTATACCCATTTAATGAATAAATCATTTTATTCAATTAAATCCCCCTATCCACTTTTAATTAAATTCAAATTTAATTAAATAGTAATCCTAAATTGAATAAATCTAATTTATTTAATTGCAACCAAATTGAATGAAATTCTTTATTTCAATTAAATCCTATTATCCCTCCATCCACTTGCAAAATCCCAAACCCCTTTCTAATCCCTTCTAGACTCTTATAATCGCTTCTAATTAGCCTAACCCATCTTCTAAACTTTGTCACATCCCTAAGCAAGGGGAGGTCACTTCTCAAACCATCAAAGTCTTTGATAACCATTAAAGGCTTTCAACCTTCAACCACTTAATTCCTCAAAGTCTTTGATAACCATTAAAGGCTTTCAACCTTCAACCACTTAATCCCCCAAAGTCTCCAATAACCATTAATGGTTAACTCAAACCCTCTTACATGGTTAAATCATTTGTTTTAACTCAACCTTCATCCAACCCAAGGGTCTCATCAGGCCTTTAATGTTTTGACCATGATTATCTCTTAATCATTTGCACAAAGGTTTATCCTTGGATTAACTTTTAATCCAGTGGGTAATCCTAACTTAAGCTTGACCCTTACCCTCTAGATAACCATGAGGTCTTCTCAAGCATTTAATGCCTCCAACCCCTTCTCTCAACCCAACCCTATGTTGACACTTGTCACCATTTCATTGGTGCCAATTACAAACATGGATCCCCAACTTTCAAACTCAACCCTTGATTAAACCATTCAATCTTGACCATCCATTGCCCTATTCTTGCTATAAATAGAGCTCTCATTCCTCCATTAAAAAAACATCCTTCAAATTTGTAGTGTCACACTTATGCTCAAATACATTCAAGCTTTCATATCTCATTTTATGCTCATCATTTTAGCCTCTTTTAAATCAGGAATTAGTCTAAATATGCATGTTTAGAATAATTTCTTTATCATTTTAGCTCAATCATAGACTAATATATCATGTTAGGATAGTATTTATACTAACCTTGTCATCTTATAATCTATTTTATTGCATTTTAAGATCATGCATAGCTTAGGATGCATCTCATACTAAAATCTATCAAAGCATCCCTCGTTCTTGCATTTGCCATCCCTAAACCATTTTGCTCAGTGATCTGAGAGCAAAAACATTGGTTTGAGGGACATTGTGAGATAGAGAACCATGGGACCCACCTTGGGAAGCTGAGTAATACTTCATTACTCCATAGCTTGCACCAAGAAGTCCTGTGTGTGTGTGTGGACAAGTTATTTAGCAATATTTTCACATATTGAGTTTTATTAGCTCACTTTTCCCGCATACAATGTCAATGCAGTAGAACCCAGAACTCAATCTTTACCGCCTATGGGTTATGAGATTGATTTTGATATTACTCAACAGGAGATAGATGCCTTTTTGGCACTTCCAAGGCACTAGACCGAGATCAGGTATGGTACCTATGAAGAGGTAAAAGAGAAGGTAAAAATGAGCATAGTAGTACCTAATGTTGGAGTTGAGAAAATACAACACCACAGGAGCCCAAATGATCTCTGCAAGCTGAAAAACCTATTACAAGGAGAAGCAAGGAAACAAATCATAGAAGGAACAAAAACACAGGAAAAATATGCTCCAAAAGATGAGAGCTCAATAATCTCCAAAAATGTATTGTCAATAATAATCCTTCTTCTTACAATGAAAAGAAAGAACTCAACCTTTAATAGGTCAAGAAACCCTAAAAGGGAAAACCCTAGGCTTGCACATAATAATTAATAAAAGAATTAATTATTATGCACCTAAAGTTAGCTTGAGTGTAAAAGAGATAAAGGGAACTTAAATAATTAAACAAATATTGTTTAATTAATCAAGTAAATACCTGAATACTCTAACACCCCCCCTTAAGCTAGACTTAGGGAGAAGCTAAAACCTAGAACAACTACTGAAAGCAATAAATATGGGTCCCAGCAACAAGGCCTGATCAGGTACCCAAATACAATAAAATCTCTATGAACTGGAGAAATAGAGAAAACCACATGGGAAAAAAACTCTACTCCAAAAAGAGATGGAAAAAAAATACCACTGAAGCATGAAGAACCTGCAAACTCTGTCGAAGAATAACTGTTGATCTGGAGAACTTCCCTTGAAATAGAACATGACCAGGTAAAGAAGATTGTAATCTGTATGAGTGCCCTCAAATGACACTACTCGAATCAGATGGCAAATAAGGCAAACATTGATCTCAAAGATACAGATGACATGAGAAACCAAAACCTGAAGAGCTGATCAATCGAACCATAGAAGCATTAGAAACAACAGGAAAAACCTCCCCATAATGCTGAAGAGGGAGAGGGACAGGTACACTGAAAAGAACAGCAAACAAGAATTGCATGACGAAGAACCAGGAACATCAAAGGTGCTGAGAAAAGTACATGGTGTCGTGGAAGGAACACTCACTTGACACACATCATGAGGTGAATGTCGTGGAAGGAACACTCACTGGACAAAGGAAGATGGCAAACAATAGGCAAACATCAACCCCCTCATGGCACTTTATCAATAGTGCATGTACAATAAGGCACAAGATGTGCAAGATGCCAAGTAAACAATGCATGATGGTACTTTATCTCAGTGTGTTTGCATAAAGACAATGCGACAATGATAAGAATACTGGAAATAGACAAGAGAACCAAAATAGAGACACCCTGCTCAGGTAAGAGATCCTAGGACTTGAAATAATTATGATATCCACCAGAGTGCAACATGACAAGGTCCGGCTCGAAACCAGCTTTCCGATGCCTATTCGTTTTCGAAAAAATGACTCCGTATGCCCAAGATATGGCCAAAAAACCAAACCCCCCCCCTGAAAGAGGCAAAAAAGGTAGTCTGGTGGCTAGGCGGTGCTCCGGTAGCCAGTGGGTGGCGCTCAGGTGGCGGCTGGGTGGTGGTTCGATGGCCAGGAGGAGCTCTGGTGGTGGTCGAGTGGCGGAGCCAGGGCAGCCACTGGCGAGGGAGAGCACCGGCGGAGTGGTGGCTGAGCTCGGGCGGCAGGCCGTGGTGGTGGAGCTAGCAAGCGGTGCTACAGGCAGCGGTCGGGGAGCGGAGCGGTAGAGGTGGGAGGCGCTGCAAGCAGTGGAGCCAGAGGGAGCGACGGCGGGGAGGAGCAGCAAGTGGCCGCAGGGCCGGCGGCGGGCAGGGTCAGGGGCTGAGCGCGACGGCAGGGCTGAAGGGAGCTGCGGGAGCTACGGCGCGGAGGAGGCCGCAGGGAGGCGGAGCCGACAACAACGGGAAGCAGCAGCAGCCGGAGGAAGCGCCAACGGGGGCCGACGGCGGGCCGAGGGATGCCGGCGAGGGTCGGAAGGCAACGCGGGGCCCGAGAGGGTCTGATAGTGGTGGCTCCCAGGAATGCAGCGTGGCAGGGGCCCCACGGTACCCTGTGTACCGTGGAACCCCCCAAAAAAACTTGTGTTAATCAAAAAATTTCTTTGCCCTATTTTTGATTTTTTTTTTTTTACAGAAAAAACAATCGCCTTTTTTGATTTTTTAACAAAAAAATCAAATTTCGGCCTGCATGCCATAAAAAGGCAAAAATTCTTTTATTTTTTTGAAAAAAAATTTCTCGATTTGTGTGCCAAGGTCGTACGACTTGGATCTGAGAAAAATACTCCTAGAGGCTTAGGAACCAAAATAGGTTAAATTTTATATGACCATAGGGGTTTTTGGGTTTTCTGAGCATGATGGTGAAGTCCATTTAGGCCCAAAGTGCTCAGAAAAAAATCCTATACCTAGGTGCATAAAAAACTTTTTGAAACCCCTGATCTGCTTCCAATACAAAAATTCTCAAAACAAGAATAGGTAGCTGCAGATCTGTGGCTCTGATACCATGTTGGAGTTGAGAAAATACAACACCACAGGAGCCCAAATGGTCTCTACAAGCTGAAAAACCTGTTACAAGGAGAAGCAAGGAAGCAAATCACAAAAGGAACAAAAACATAGGAAAAATATGCTCCAAAAGATGAGAGCTCAATAATCTCCAAAAATGTATTGTCAATAATAATCCTTCTTCTTACAATGAAAAGAAAGAACTCAACCTTTAATAGGTCAAGAAACCCTAAAAGGGAAAACCCTAGGCTTGCACATAATAATTAATAAAAGAATTAATTATTATGCACCTAAAGTTAGCTTAAGTGTAAAAGAGATAAAGGGAACTTAAATAATTAAACAAATATTGTTAATTAATCAAGTAAATACCCAAATACTCTAACACCTAAGGCTACCATAAAAGCCACTAAAATGATCAAAGATTTAACTAAGAAATTTGGAGAAGGTTCTACCTCCACACCTACTAAGCCAGCGGGTAGGAAAAATGATCAACTTACAATCGAGGAAGAATCTGAAGCTCAAGAAACAGCAATTACATGAGCACCGAACTGCCAAAGGGCAAAATCTTGAAAAGAAAGAAACAGGATACTACTAAGGTATCACCGACTCCACTAGTTAAGCGACCTAACACTAGATCATCTGTTGTGTCACCCGGTAAGAGGCAGAAAAATGTTGAATTGCCTAAAGTTACAAAGACTTATAGAAAGTCGACTAGAAGACTCATTTTGAATAAGAAGTCAAGTGACACTGAATCTGAAGATCCAAATAAATTTTAGATTGTTAAAAGTACAAAGGAAGATGTACATAGTGTTGACAAATTTTGTGCAAAATTGAAACAATATAGAGGATTTGGATCATTTGGGTATGTAAAATATGACTCTCGAACAGAAGAAGAGAAGAGGCAAATAGAAGAGTCAGTAGTGTGTAGACTTCTTAAATTTCGAGTAGTTCCATTGGAAGTAACTAATTTTCTTCCAAAAGCATTGTACTCTCATATTGACAACAGATGGAAATATGCTATGGACTCGGAGAAACAGGTTAGAGAAAGAGTTTTGGTACATCTCTTTCTAGACATGTCGGTAGATGATATAAGAAAACATTTGAAGAACTACCAAACAAATTTTCAAGTAAAGCAAAGGGCCTTGAAAATGATGAATGGTCTTTATCTTGATGTAGAGAAGGAAACTAAAGAAAAATGGCAAGACATATTCAGAATTCAAACTGAAGAGCCTCAAGGTGAAGTGGAAATAGTTGACATCACCGAGCAAGATCCTGCTTCAACCATTCAACTAGATGAAGATGTCATGGACACTGAGGCACAGGAAGGAGAGATGATAGAAGTAAATGCCTATGCCAAACTGGTATTAAGTGAATCAATCTTGGAACAAGTTAATTCCTATCCTTTGGTAGCTCAACAAGTGTCAACCAAGCAAACTCGGGACACAGAACAAGGTAAAGAGGATCAAAAGGCTACACAAGGTGAATCTATCTCTTAGGCCACAGGCAAGAAAACTTCTCAAGCACCTGCAAACACTGAAATTGTTGCCCCTGAGACCCCAAGCAAGGAAACACCGAAGGATACAACAGAGGCTTCAGGAACCGACAAAAGTGTTTCTCCCACCGAGCAACATACCGAGGAATATCAAGCCTCCAAAGCCATTGTACTCATTCAGCCAGTGAAGGCATCATCATCCAAAGAGAAGAAAGCAAAGAAGCACAGTTTTAAGATAGATCTGTCAAAGCCTATTGTGTTGCCAAATGTTGACATTTCAAAACTAAAAGGGCAAGCACTTATTGAATTCGGAGAGCTGTGTAAAGCCAAAGCAAAACAAGAAAAACATATAGCTATTCAGAAGAAGAACCGAGTACTTCAGAAGGTCAAAGCATTATTGATAGACATGCTACTTGAAGCTACCATGAATAAAGATGTTGCCATCCATATGCAACTGGATGAACTACTCACTCAATTAGAAGCATCAGGAATAGACGCATCAGAATACCTTAGCAAATTAAAAGACAAAGAGCTAACTGCCAAGATGATTGAAGAAGTGTAGAAAGCAATTGCTATTGGTAAAGTCAAGCTTGTTGGAGTCATTGCTGAGTTGTCCCCTCAACTCAAGCACATTATTTATTTATTTCAGAACTTGTGTACATTTTCATTCTTTATTAAAGATATCAAGCATAAGATCGAAGTCATTGAAAAAGAGATTACCGATCTCTCTAATACACTGACTACCGAGCCAAATTCTATTCAGAATTTTTATACAAAGCTACAAACTCTTATGGCTCAGCAGTTAGAACTTCAGAATGAAGAGCACAAAATAAGGATGGATATCATGACTCTTCAAACATTATTTATTCCCCATTTATCATCCGTTCAAGAGCAGATCAACCAAGCTACACAATTATCCACTCAACCAGAGGGAAGCACTTTAGATGGTTTGATTTCACTGTTAGCTGATATTACAGCTCAGAATTCTTTAATGGAAAGTGTCAAGGATGCACTTACCAATGCTCTCACTGACGCTCGTACTAAGTATAAATCTATTTTTGACCAGTTGCCCACACCTAATGGTAACTAGTTTTGATGTTTGTCAAAAAGGGGGAGTGTACCGAGTATATAGAGTACAGAGTTTACAGAGTTTTATACTATCTATCGAGTGTACAGATGACATTGACAAGGGGAGCATGGAACATCAGGAGCATGCAAATCAAGTTATGTACAACATATTGATAAGGGGAGTATGTATTTGAACAAATGTATATACTGTCATTTCAGTCAAATTTTGTAAGTATATAGATTTTGTGTTATGACTTTGAAAGGAGTTTTGTCAAACATACCAAACTAATGTCAAAAGGGGAGATTGTTACTATTTACTAAGTTGTCATTAGTTTTATGTCCAAAGTCATCCTATATACTCTATTTGGTTAATACTACCAAAATATTCAGTCGGTATGTACTAAGGTTGTCAGTTACAGAAGAAAGGCTAGTCACCAAGATGAGTAATACCGAGCTACCTACCGAGTAAAGTTCCTATGCCTACCAAGCAACAAAGAAGGTATACCGAGTCAATCTGAACTGAGTGGAAATGTGTTACCAGATTCAATGAACCTGGACACATATGTGGAAACGTGTTACAAGATTCGAGAACAGGGAACCGTTATTACATAGGGAATTGCACTTAAAGATTTTGTATGATTTTGAGGAAGTTTATCCAATGAAATAATTTCTATGTTTATTCATTCGATAAAACATGTTTGTATGATCAATGTATGAACAAGATCACCGCCTCAGAGATCTATATATTCAGAGTGATTTGAGTATCTAACATATAGAGGGTAGATGATGAGTTGAAAATGAAAATCTTGAGAGAAGTTAAGATGTGATGATTGAACAGAGCTATTCAGAGGTCACCAAGAAGGTTTTTCATAAAACGGTTTTAGGGGCAGAGTATACAAAAGAGGTCACCGAGTTGATTTATCAATTATCGAGGTATGCTATGAGAAAGGTAATTTCATATTGAGCACATAGAGTCTGCTATAACATTTTAGATGTAAAGTTGCATATATTTGTAAAGATTTTTGATTGAATTATTTGAGTTATAATAGAAACCTTTAACAGGGTAAAAGACTCTAACAAAGTCTATAAATTGTAAAGCCTTTAACCAGGTACAGCATTTTGTAAAAGTGTTTGTAAAATCCTTTAGCAAGGTAGATCTAAAGATCTTGATACTCCTAACAAGGTAAGCTATCAGAAATAGCTAAACATGTAGCTCTAACCGAGCAACCTTTATTATTGCAGTAGTGAAGTTGTGGGTGCCATCCCCACCGCAGTTTTTCTCTCTAACAAAGAGTTTCTACATAACCAAAATATTTGTGTTATGGAGTGAAATGTGTATGGATGTTATTTCTATGATTATGTTTTAGCATTATATATTATGAGATCAGCTATACACAGTTTATGTTTATCAGTAAGATTGTTTTAGAAGAAAAGTTTTGAAGTACTGATTCACCCCTCCCGTCTTAGTACATTAGCTTTCCTAGTTGGACCTAGCAGCTCCCACTATAATTAGGAAAGTATGTAAACTACAAGAACTACCTATGGCTCCATGATTTTCATCTCCATTAAATAAAGTCATCTATCTCTGATTGATATATCCTTAAGAGCATCCATATTGTGCAATAAATCTAATTAAGGAGTTCTTGGCCAAATAGAAGTAGATCCAATTGGTGACCTCTCCACAACTCTTCCAACTACCTCTAGTTAGATATCAAGTGGACTTTGGAAGTATTTCACCACTACTAAAATTTCAATTAGGAGATATCTTGCATCACAACCCAAGAAGAAATCTTAAAGCAACATGTAGAGAGCTCAAACCAACTAGAAGATTTGGTGGAGATACAAAACAAGTTCCCTCACCTAAAAGGGGACCTATCACAACCATTTTTGTTCCAAAGAAGGATTTTGATGAATGAACTGATAAAAGATACCCTATCACAAAAGGATGCCCTAAGACAATTAATCACCACAAAAATTTCAAAAAACCAAAATGGATGAAGAAATGAAGTGTGTTCCTTTCCCCTCAACATTAGAAAACTATATCAATACAATGAAGAATACATAAGGGGATGTGAATAGTCTGTATCAATTTTGTTTATAGTGATTGAATGTGGTTACACCAATGAAATCCCAAGTGGACAATTAAGAGCTTCAGATAAGTAGGAGATCAATTACCTATGAAGCATTGAAAGATCTAGATGGTCAAGAACGGGTGGACATAGAATCTTCACATGGTCAGTATAAATAATTACAAGATCAAAAGGATAATAAGGCCTTAAAATCTTTAAACTTAGTGAAACTTTAGATTTATGTCTTATAAAATATAACCAGGTATATCTAGAAACATCATCAATGAAGAAGGAGACAAAATACCTAGATCTTCCTGTCGTGCTCTGTGAATTGTACCTGTACCTGCAAACACAATGCACTTAATAAATCATTATAAGCAATGGTTAGTAAATTGAAACAATGAAAGACAAAACCATAGCTAATCGACTTATTGCCTCCTAGTAAATGTGAGTATGAATTTTGCTCTCAGATCTTAGTATGCAAATTCCAGTGACTTGACTACACTTAGATGGAGGATTTGAATGCTGAAAATGCATGATCTAGCAAGAATAGCATGATTAAGCTATATGAATTCATGATTGATCTAGAATATGAACTAGAATGAAGATGCAATTAAACTAAAATGAGCATGATAACATTGCTAAGAAATGATAAACTAGAAGCTAGATGCCTATAATAACAATGCTTAAGCTACGAATGAGATGGGATCCATATTACTCAAAATGAAGTCTATTTATAGGATTTTCCCAGGCTAGGGGTGAGTTTACATGGATCAACGGTCGAGATTGATCTGAAGATATCAATGGTTAAATTGGAGGAGGTTGGCAAAGGGAGTTGGATTAAAGGGAACATCTGTCATCTCTATGGTGACAAGTGTCAAGAGGCTTCTAGAAGAGGTAGGATGAAAGGGAACACTTAGTGACAAGTGTCACAAAGGTTCTAGAAGATGTTGGATGAAAGGGGACATGGTGGTAGGTAGAATGGGTTAGGTTTAGGAGTGGTAGAAGTTAGGAGAATTTGAATTTAGAAATTCAAATATTAGGAAAATGACTAGTTAATCTCAACAACTCATAAATGATTTGTTTTAATTAATTAGGAGATTTAGAAGAAATGAATTTGCATGGGGGGAATTAATTAATTAAAGGGGTGAAATGAAATTAACCTATTTAATAAATCCTTAGATTTATTAATAAGTAGATGAATGAGAGATTTAATCAAATTGCTTAGTGGATTCAATTAAATTGGGTAGGAGAGATTAATTAAATAATTGCTTATTTAATTAATTATCTTCAGACCATTTTTAGGTGTATACACTTCGAATTGATTCAAATATCCACTCATCCAAAAACATTTGAGTCAATAATTTCCAATTTACTTTTAGATTTATAAATATGCCTAAAGCAAATGATTTTCTACTTTATTTGTCAAAGACGTAATGTTTCAAAATTCAAAACTCTCATCAAAATAGGAAAAATGATCTAACAAATTTTTATTCAAAATGGTTTTTAAACCATTCCAACCAATGTAGCCCAATCTACAGTGCCACAACATACAAAGTATTTTTAGATTCAATTACATTTGAAGATTTGACAATAATAGTTACTTCAATCTTCAATAAAGTCCCCTTCCTTGTCTCCCTTGCTACCACCAAGTTTCCCCTTACCAATTTGTAGCTATACTTGTTAAATGTTAAATGCAATCTCGTAACATTCAACATAGAAATTGAAATTAAATTTCTTTCTAAACCTAGGACATGCAAAACACCTAAAAGAGATTTTAATCTCCCATCACTAAAACATAATTGAATCTTACCCCTTCTGCCAATAAGATATGAAGAAATATTCTTTGAGGTAGATTTATCCTCCATCATACTTGTCATATGTGGAAAACCACTCCTTATGAGAAGTCATATGGTACGAGCATCCTAAATCAATTAACTAATGTTCTTTAGTCATAACATGAAGAGAAAAAATCAAAGCCTTATCACCTAAGTTTGAAGATTTCTCTATAGAGGAATCAAATGATTTCTTTGGATTACTACATTGCTTCTTAACGTGTCCTCTTTTTCTGCAGTTCCAACGCTTCAATCCATTCTTTTTACCAAGATTTTTAAATTTGTCCTTAGAATTGTCCTTAGGCCCATTCTTATCTCTATTAGACACTCTTTATTTAGGCCTTCCCTTGACATTGAGAGCCTCACCTGAACTATCCATAGTGTTTCTCCTCATTTTCTATGCCAAAAAGGCTCCAACAAGAGCATCCATCTTTGGATCTTCGAGGTTAACAGCGATAGCAAGAATGAAAATTTCTCATGAATCAGGTAAAGAAAAAATAAGCATCATGCATTTATCATCTTCTTCAATTGAAATCTCTATAGAGGCTAGTTGATTCAAAATTAGATTAAAGGAATTTAAGTGCTCGACTATTGATTCACCTTACTTCATCTTAAGAGAAAACTGTTTTCATTTTAAATAAAGTTTGTTTACCAAAATTTTGGCTTGGTATATCTTCCTATTTGGTTCCATAAAGCATATGTAGTCTTTTCTTTTAACACATTTAAAATAATAGAATCTAATTGACACAATTTGATAGTACCTTGTGTATTTTTATCCACCTTCTCCCAATCTTCATAAAAAGAAAAATTAGATTTCTCTTTATTCGTTACAGCTACCCAATGATATTGTTCTTCAAGGAGACTATCCATTTTTAGCTTCCACAATACATAACTCATTCTATTGAACTTCTCTATGTCCAAAAGAGATGAAGTTGCAACCATGGTAACAACACAAATCTACAAAAAAAGGTCAATAAACACTCCCACAAAAACTCAAAAACCCTCCCTTCTACCACCCAAGCACATAATTGCTAGAAGCTTTGAATCTACTATAAATCAATGTTAATAGTGTAAACTAAATGAAAATTAAATCAGTTATAATAACAAAATGAAAACACCATAAAAAAACAAACTCATAACATTTGTAATAGTTTCCATGATTTCTTTCTTCTTTTATGTTTGTTAGACTTATGCTTGACTCTATATGTGTGTGATATTCTATTAGGTTTGTGTGTGTGGACATACTCATTTGATCTATGATGGTGGACTATTCATGATGACTCTATATTTCAGGACTTGATGATGATGCTGATGATTTATGCATATGAGGATATATCTATGATATTAGGGTTTATTGCTTGTGATTTCTTAATATCTTTGATATGAAGGTGATGTATTATGATTATAATGTATTGTGATGTACTAGCATGTGTTTTAGGTGATCTTATTGGGGAATTGATTATTATTTTTTGACATTCTTATGTATATATCATGATTAGGTGTATATGAATATGTATATATGTGTTGTGCAGCTGTTTTGTGTTTTAGTTGATGCAAGTACAAGGAATCGACTCCACCTGGGTTCATAGGTCTGAGGGTGCCTATACAATCCCTAATGGCAGTTTACATGAAAATAACATTAAGTCTTATCAAACCTAACCCTAGCCATCATCCCAAATTATAGCGATTATTTTTGTCTTTAGTCTACCTTCTCAGGTTGTCATGAAGGCAACATCCGATTATCCTATATCAATGGTTGATGGTTATGTGATCATTGGTGGATTTGTCATGGTTGTTATTATTGTTATTTATGATATATTTTATTATGATATTTTATGTTATTAATATTATTTGGTCCCCACCTTTATTTTATTATATTCCCACCTTAAGTGGTGCAATTATATTTATGATTACTATTTATTTAATTATGTTGTTATATTTGTGGGAGCACTATATTAATGTGCAAGTGTATTTATATGTGGTGGAGTAAGTAAATAAATAAACATTAACATGTGTATTGGGAGCTAATTGTATTTTAGTAATTTAATTAGTTATGTATTTATTAAATAAAAAAAAATTATGGTTTTGGTTATTGTGTTGGTTGGTATGGTTGCATTCCCATACATGTTTTGGGAAGGAATTTTATTGTGGGATTTGGGAATTTTGTGTATTCTTCCCTACAACATTGTTTTTTGAAATTTTGGAGGAGGTTTTCGGTGTGGAGATTTGTGTGAAACTCTTGCAAATTTTGGTTGGTTTAATAGGGAGATTTTGCTTGGATTTGGAGAGTGTTTTGGCTAGAATTGGATTGATTGCTAATTGGAGTTGTTGTTGGTCTTGGAGGCTTTGTGAGCAAGATTCCATTGTTTTCGTTTGGATTTTGAATTTTGAGGTAGGAGTCTCTTCTTCCCTTATTTTTTTGTTGAATTCTCAATTGAAAGCATTTATGGTTGATGTGGTTATTCTGGATCAACCTAGAAATGTGTATCTTATTTCCGTTTGTGTTTGAATGAGAATGCCTATATGAATTCATTGTGTTTATGGAGTTGTTTTTGTGTATTATATTTTAAATATTTATAGAATGCCCTTGTTGATGATTTCATTGAGATTTTGAGATGTAATAAAGCACTTCTCAAATGGGTTGTGCTTAGATTTTATCTCTTGTGTCATCAATTTTCCCTATTGGATGTTTGAAGTCAACCCATGCAACTATGTAGCAAAAGATTGCAAGTGTACAGTTTTGGGCTACGAATTGTGCAGCAACAGACCACAAGTGCACAGTTTTGGGTTGCAACTACATAGAAACAGGCTACAAGTGTGCAGCATATTAAGTCAAATGCCCAACTTTGTTGTTTGGTTTTGTTTTCGTTCTCAAGTCATTTAATAGGCTCAATTAGGTCATTTACTCTATTTTTTTAATAGTTTTGGGTCTAGTAGATCTGATTTGGGTTGATTTAGTGATCATATGCCCATTCTTATGTCTTGTGGTGGAATAAATTGGTTAATTTTGTATTCATATGTTGTTTCAAGACTCACCCCTTAATGTTAGGGTCTTATGAAAGTCCTAATTTTGATTATGTGTTCAATATTTTGAAAATAGATTCATGAATGCTCAATATGAGATGTATATGCTTTAATGCTTTATAATTAGTTGAATTGAACTTTAGGGTATGGGTAACTAGATGCATTAAGGGAGAGTAGCTCTCAATAGGGGTTGAGGTCCTAAAGAGGTTGCTAGGGTAACTCATTGGAGAGTTTCTTAATCAAGTGATAGCTTAATCAATGAACTGGGATAACACATTAATAAAATAATTTGGTACCTTTCCCATGGCCTTGAGTACTTATACAAACTAGGGATGGGAGTGGGAATGCATGGTCATCTAAGGGGTGTTGATTTGGCATAATAGAATGCACTTGTCTTCACGAAAGGACTATTTGGTTCTACATGAGTTGTTTTTTGAGGCTATATGATGACACTCTTTCCTTCTTGTACTCTAGTCTTGTGTTGTTGTTGTTGGAAATTTGGAGGAATTGATTATGTGTTGCATTGATGTTTGCCATTGATTGCAACACTAGTTGTTTTGTTGTCTAACGGCTTCCGGTAGAGTGGTTGGTCTTTGATGTTGATCTGGAGATTTGTCTCCAGTTTAGTCTGGTTGTTGAAATTGGTTTGGATTGGTTATTCATGTGTTCCTGATGTGTATCACATTCAATTGGTTCAGGATCTGATGATTTGGATGCTATCATTTGTTCTAGTAAGCCTTTTGGTTACCGGTAAGGGTTTTACCAGCAACGCTTTGATCAAGATCTTTTGATGAATCTGATAAGTGGTGTTGGTGCAGCTTCTAGAAAGTAATCAGGATGCTGATGGTTATCATGTTCATGTTTCAGTTGATCAGTGGTGTTGCAGTTAGCACCAGACCTATCTTGGTGTTATTCAGCTAGGTTATGGACCCGTTTATGTAATGTGTTGGTTGATGCTCCTGATGCGTCACCGGTTTGATTTATTGTTTGGTTTATGTTGTTTCGGTCTTAGGACGACTTGGTTAATCTAGTTTGCGAGATTATGTAATGAATTTATTGTATTATCTTTTAGGTGGCTAACCTAATTGTTTAGGTCTCGGGTTGGTCTAAATATGATGTAAGATCTCTTTGTAAAATCATGGGATGTGGTATGGGTTATGGGATTATCTGTGTGCAAATAAAGTTGTAATCATATGCAGAGGTTTTGGTCGATCATAGGTGATTGAATTGGGTTTGTGAAAGAGGTTTAAGACCTTCGGTATTGAGCTTAACCAAAACTATGCTCAGGCATAGGAGATGTTATTCTTGCAGTTCATTCGTCTTTCTGGATTGTAGTTAGTGAGGCTCCTTTTGTGATGAGAAGTGTGCTCTAGGTTGTTGGCCTTCCTACATGTGCATGCCCCCTTATTGTAATCACATACTTGTTGCAGAAGTATTATCTAACTGTGGGTAGGCTTCCCACCATGGTTTTTCCCTTTACCGAGTTTTCCACGTACAAATCATGGTGTTCTGCGTTATGGATGGTTGGAAATTGTTCTGTGATTTATGTTTGTGCTTAATTTCTATATTTGTTATTCCAGTATTTGGTTTATGCATTCTAGTAAAAGGTTTTGTGTGCTTAAA